>NC_054506.1:997241-1142241 GCF_017639515.1 Carcharodon carcharias
TACCCTCCTATTTCCAGAGGGGCAGTGCCCATGAAATTGTGGCTGATGACTGGCAAGGGTGAGGGAGGCACGGTTACTACAAGCTGAGGAGGGCATTCACAGGGGAAATTAACTGGCATTCCATTGCTGCTGAATCCAGAAATGTGAGGTCCCCTCGTGGGAGAGAGGGAGAGGGAGTGAGAAAGAGGGATAGAGGGAGGGAGCAAGAGAGAGGGAGAGAGAGAGAGGGAGCGAGGGAGAGGGAGCGAGGGAGAGGGAGTGAGAGAGATGGAGAGAGAGAGGGATGGAGAGAGAGGGAGAAAGAAAGGGAGGGAGAGAGAGTGATAGAGAGGGAGAGGGAGCAAGAGAGAGGGGGAGAGAGAGGGAGAGAGAGTGAGAGGAAGAGAGAGGGAGGGAGAGGGAGTGAGGGAGAGGCAGAGAGAGCGAGAGAGATGGAGGGGGAGGGAGAGAGAGAGGGAGGGAGGGAGAGGGAGGGAGAGAGATGGAGAGGGAGTGAGAGAGAGGGATAGAGAAGGAGAGAGAGGGAGCGAGAGAGAGGGTGAGGGAACGAGAGAGATACAGAAAGAAAGAAAGGGAGTGAGGGAGAGGGAGTGAGAGAGAGAGAGACAGATAGAAAGGGAACGAGGGAGAGGGAGTGTCGAGAGAGAGAGAGACAGAAAGGGAGTGAGAGACAGGGAGTGAGAGAGAGAGAGACGGATAGAAAGGGAGTGAGAGAGAGGGAGTGAGAGAGAGAGAGACAGATTGAAAGGGAGCGAGGGAGAGCGAGTTAGAGAGAGAGACAGATAGAAAGAGAGTGAGGGAGAGTGAGACAGAGAGATAGACAGATAGAAAGCGAACGAGGGAGACGGAGTTAGAGACAGAGACAGATAGAAAGGGAGTGAGAGAGAGGGAGTGAGAGGGAAAGAGAGACAGATAGAAAGCAAGCGAGGGAGAGGGAGTGAGAGAGAGAGAGACAGATAGAAAGGGAGCGAGGGAGAGGGAGTGAGAGAGAGAGAGACAGATTGAAAGGGAGCGAGGGAGAGCGAGTTAGAGAGAGAGACAGATAGAAAGAGAGTGAGGGAGAGTGAGACAGAGAGATAGACAGATAGAAAGCGAACGAGGGAGACGGAGTTAGAGACAGAGACAGATAGAAAGGGAGTGAGAGAGAGGGAGTGAGAGGGAAAGAGAGACAGATAGAAAGCAAGCGAGGGAGAGGGAGTGAGAGAGAGAGAGACAGATAAAAAGGGAGCGAGAGAGAGGGAGTGAGAGGGAAAGAGAGACAGATAGAAAGGGAAAGAGGGAGAGGGAGTGAGAGAGAGAGAGACAGATATAAAGGGAGCGTGGGAGAGGGAGTGAGAGAGAGAGACAGATAGAAAGGGAGCGAGAGAGAGGGAGTGAGAGAGACAGACAGAAAGGGAGGGAGAGAGATGGAGTGAGAAAGACAGATAGAAAGGGAGAGATGCAGAGAGAGTGAGTGAGAACGAGAGAGAGACAGATAGAAAGGGAGCGAGGGAGAGGGAGTGGGAGAGAGAGAGACAGATAGAAAGGGAGCGTGGGAGAGGGAGTGACAGGGAAAGAGAGGCAGATAGAAAGGGAGCGAGGGAGAGGGAGTGGGAGAGAGAGAGACAGATAGAAAGGGAGCGTGGGAGAGGGAGTGACAGGGAAAGAGAGGCAGATAGAAAGGGAGCGAGGGAGAGGGAGTGAGAGAGGGACAGACAAATAGAAAGGGAGTGAGAGAGAGGGAGTGAGAGAGAGAGAGAAACAGATAGAAAGGGAGCGAGGGAGAGGATTGAGACAGAGAGAGACAGATAGAAAGGGAGCGAAGGAGAGGAGTGAGACAGAGAGAGAGAGGCAGAAATGGAGAGAGGGAGAGCGAGTGAGTGAGAGACAGATAGAAAGGGAGCGAGAGAGAGGGAGTGAGAGGGAAAGAGAGACAGATAGAAAGGGAATGTGGCAGAGTGAGAGAGAGAGAGAGAGAGAGCCAGATAGAAAGGGAGCAAGGGAGAGGGAGTGAGAGAGAGAGACAGATAGAAAGAGTGAGATGGTGAAGGAGTGAGAGAGAGGGAGAGACAGAAAGAAAGGGAGCGAGGGAGATGGAGTGAGTGGGTGAGAGACAAATAGAAAGGGAGCGAGGGAGAGGGAGTGAGAGAGAGAGAGAGATAGAATGGGAGCCAGGGAGAGGGAGTGAGAGAGAGAGAGTGAGACAGATAGAAATGGAGCAAGGGAGAGGGAGTGAGAGAGAGAGACAGACAGACAGAAAGGGAGCGAGGGAGAGGGAGTGAGAGAGAGAGAGACAGATAGAAAGGGAGCGAGGGAGAGTGAGAGAGAGAGAGACAGATAGAAAGGGAGCGAGGGAGAGGGATTGTGAGAGAGAGAGAGATAGAAAGGGAGCGAGGGAGAGTGAGAGAGAGAGAGACAGATAGAAAGGGAGCGAGGGAGAGGGATTGTGAGAGAGAGAGAGATAGAAAGGGAGTGAGGGAGACTGAGTGAGTGAGAGATACAGATAGAAAGGGACAGAGGGAGAGGGAGTGAGAGAGAGAGAGAGACAGACAGAAAGGGAGCGAGGGACTAGGGATTGAGAGACAGAGAGGCAGATAGAATGGGAGTATGGGAAAGGGAGTGAGAGAGAGAGATAGAAAGTGATTGAGAGAGAGAGACAGATAGAAAGGGAGTGAGGGAGAGGTAGAGAGAGAGAGAGAGACAGATAGAAAGCAGTGAGGGAGAGGGAGTGAGAGAGATTGAGACAGATAGTAAGGGAGCGTGAGAGAGGGAGTGAGAGAGAGAGAGAGACAGAGAGAAATGGAGTGAGAGAAAGGGAGTGAGAGACAGAGAGACAGATAGACGGAGCGAGAGAGAGGGAGTGAGAGAGAGATGGAGAAAGATAGAAAGGGAGCGAGAGAGAGGGACTGAGAAAGAGAGAGACAGATAGAAAGGGATCGAGGGGGAGGGATTGAGACAGAGAGAGACAGATAGAAGGAGAGTGAGGGAGAGGGAGTGAGACAGAGAGAGACAGATAAAAAGGGACCGAGGGAGAGGGAGTGAGACATTTAGAAAGGGAGCGAGGGTGAGGGACTGAGAGAGAGAGGCAGATAGAAAGGGAGTGAGGGAGAGGGAGTGAGAGAGAGAGACAGATAGAAAGGGAGTGAGGGAGAGGGAGTGAGAGAGAGAGAGACAGATAGAAGGAGAGTGAGGGAGAGGGAGTGAGAGAGAGAGACAGATAGAAAGGAAAATGAGAGTGGGAGTAAGAGAGACAGAGACAGAAAGAAAGGGAGTGAGGGAGAGGGAGTCAGAGGGAGAGAGACAGATAGAAAGGGAGCGAGAGAGAGAGAGAGAGACAGTTAGAAAGGGAAATGAGAGAGGGAGTGAGAGAGAGAGAGAGAGACATTTAGAAAGGGAAATGAGAGAGGGAGTGAGAGAGAGAAAGACAGATAGAAAGGGAGTGAGGGACAGGGAGTCAGAGGGAGAGAGACAGATAGAAAGGGAGCGAGAGTGAGAGAGAGAGAGACAGTTAGAAAGGGAAATGAGAGAGGGAGTGAGACAGAGAGAGAGAGACATTTAGAAAGGGAGCGAGGGTGAGGGAGTGAGAGAGAGAAAGACAGATAGAAAGGGAGCGAGGGAGAGGGAGTGAGAGAGAGAGACAGATAGAAAGGGAGCGAGGGAGAGGGAGTGAGAGAAATAGAGACATAAAGAAAGGGAAATGAGAGAGGGAGTGAGAGAGAGAGAGAAACAGACAGAAAGGGAGCAAGGGAGAGGGAGTGAGAGAGAGAGGCAGATAAAAAGGGAGTGAGGGTGAGGGAGTGAGAGAGAGGAAGACAGATAGAAAGGGAGCGAGAGAGAGATTGAGAGAGAGAGAGACAGATAGAAAAGGAGCGAGAGAGAGGGAGTGAGAGAGAGAGACAGATAGGAATTGAGTGAGGTTGAGGTAGTGAGAGAGAGACAGACAGAAAGGGAGCAAGGGTGAGGGAATGAGAGAGAGAGACAGATAGAAAGAGAGTGAGGGAGAGTGAGTGAGAGAGAGAAAGACAGATAGAAATGTTCTGAGGGAGAGGGTGTGAGAGAGAGAGAGAGAGACAGAAAGAAAGAGTGAGAAGGTGAGGGAGTGAGAGAGAGAGAGAGAGAGACAGAAAGAAAGGGAGTGAGGGAGAGGGAGGGAGCGAGAGAGAGACAGATAGAAAGGGAAATGAGAGAGGGAGTGAGAGAGAGAGAGAGAGACAGAAAGAAAGGGAATGAGGGCGAGGGAGTCAGAGAGAGAGAGACAGATAGAAATTGAGCGAGGGAGAGTGAGAGAGAGAGAGACAGATAGAAAGGGAAATGAGAGAGGGAGTGAGAGAGAGAGAGAGAGACAGAAAGAAAGGGAATGAGGGCGAGGGAGTCAGAGAGAGAGAGACAGATAGAAATTGAGCGAGGGAGAGTGAGAGAGAGAGAGACAGTTAGAAACGGAAATGAGAGAGGGAGTGAGAGAGAGACAGATAGAAATTGAGCGAGGGAGAGTGAGAGAGAGAGAGACCGTTAGAAATGGAAATGAGAGAGGGAGTGAGAGAGAGTGACAGACAGACAGAAAGGGAGCGAGGGAGAGGGAGTGAGAGAGAGAGAGACAGATAGAAAGAGAAATGATAGAGGGTGTGTGAGAGAGAGAGAGAGAGAGACAGAAAGAAAGGGAGTGAGGGAGAGGGAGTCAGAGAGAGAGAGAGACAGATAGAAAGGGAGCGAGGGAGAGAGAGTGAGAGAGAGAGAGACAGTTAGAAAGGGAAATGAGACAGGGAGTGAGAGAGAGAGAGAGAGAGACAGAAAGGGAGTGAGGGAGAGGGAGTGAGAGAGAGTGAAACAGATAGAAAGAGAGCAAGGGAGTGAGAGAGAGATAGACAGATAGAAAAGCAGTGAGGGAGACTGAGTGAGAGAGAGAGAGAGAGATAGAAAGGGAGTGAGGGAGACTGAGTGAGTGAGAGATACAGATAGAAAGGGACAGAGGGAGAGGGAGTGAGAGAGAGAGAGAGACAGACAGAAAGAGAGCGAGGGAGTAGGGATTGAGAGACAGAGAGACAGATTGAAAGGGAGCGAGGGAGAGGGAGTGAGACAGAAAGGGACAGATAGAAAGGGAGTGAGGCAGAGGGAGTGAGAGAGAGAGAGACAGATAGAAAGTGAGCGAGGGAGAGGGAGTGAGAGAGAAACAGAAAGAAAGGGAGCGAGGGAGAGGGAGTGAGAGAGAGAGAGACAGATGGAAAGGGAGTGAGGGAGAGGGAGTGAGAGAGAGAGAGACAGATGGAAAGGGAGTGAGGGAGAGGGAGTGAGAGAGAGAGACAGATAGAAAGGGAGCGAGGGAGAGGGAGTGAGAGAGAGAGAGACAGATGGAAAGGGAGTGAGGGAGAGGGAGTGAGAGAGAGAGACAGATAGAAAGGGAGCGAGGGAGAGGGAGTGAGAGAGAGAGAGACAGATGGAAAGGGAGCGAGGGAGAGGGAGTGAGAGAGAGAGAGAGAGAGAGATAGAAAGGGAGCGAGGGAGAGGGAGTGAGAGAGAGAGAGACAGGTGGAAAGGGAGCGAGATAAAGGGAGTGAGATTTAGAGAGAGACAAATAGGAAGGGAGAGAGAGAGGGAGTGAGAAAGAGAGAGAGAGACAGATACAAAGGGAGTGAGAGAGGGAGTGAGAGAGAGAGAGACCGATAGAAAGGGAATGAGGGAGATGGAGTGAGAGACAGATAGATAGGGAGCGATGAAGAGGGACTGAGAGAGAGAGAAAGATAGAAAGGGAAAGAGGCAGAGGGACTGAGAGAGAGATGCAGATAGAAAGGCAGCAAGGGAGAGGGAGGGAGAGTGAGAGAGAGACAGATAGAAAGAGAGAGGGGGTGACGGAGTGAGAGGGGGAGAGATAGAAAGGGAGCGAGGGAGAGGGTGTGAGAGAGAGCGAGTCAGATAGAATGGGAGAGAGGGCGAGGGAGTGAGAGAGAGAGACAGATAGAAAGGGAGCGAGGGAGAGAGAGTGAGAGAGAGATAGACAGAATATGAGCGAGGGAGAGGGAGTGAGGGATAGAGAGACAGCGATAATGGGAGCGAGGGAGAGGAAGTGAGTGAGAGAGAGAGAGACAGATAGAAAGGGAGTGAGGGAGAGGGAGTGAAAGAGAGAGGGAAAGATTGAAAGGGAGTGAGGGTGAGGGAGTGAGGGCAAGAGAGACAGATAGAAAGGGAGCGATGGTGAGGGAGTGAGAGAGAGAGAGACAGATAGAAAGAGTGAGAGGGTGAGGGAGTGAAAGAGAGAGAGAGACAGAAAGAAATGAAGTGAGGGAGAGGGAGTGAGTGAGAGAGAGACAAATAGAAGGGGAGCAAGGATAGGGAGTGAGAGAGAGAGAGACATATAGAGAGGGAGCGAAGGAAAGAGAGTGAGACAGAGAGACAGATAGAAAGATTGAGATGGTGAAGCGGTGAGAGAGAGGGAGAGACAGAAAGAAAGGGAGCGAGGGAGATGGAGTGAGTGGACGAGAGACAGATAGAAAGGGAGCGAGGGAGAGGGTGTGAGAGAGAGAGACAGATAGAAAGGGAGCGAGGGAGAGGGAGTGAGAGAGAGAGAGTGAGACAGACAGAAAGGGAGTGAGGGAGATGGAGTGAGAGAGAGAGTGAGACAGATAGAAAGGGAGCGAGGGTGAGCGAGTGAGAGAGACAGATAGAAAGGCAGCGAGGGAGAGGGAGTGAGAGAGAGAGAGCGAGACAGAGAGAAAGGGAGCGAGGGAGAAGGAGTGAGAGAGAGAGTTAGACAGATAGAAAGGGAGCAAGGGAGAGGGAGTGAGAGAGAGAGAGAGACAGATAGAAAAGGAGTGAGGGAGAAGGAATGAGAGAGAGAGAAATAGAAAAGGAGTGAGGGAGACTGAGTGAGTGAGAGAGAGAGACAGATAGAAAAGGAGCGAGGGAGAGGGAATGAGAGAGAGAGGCAGATAGAATGGGAGTGAGGGAGAGGTAGAGAGAGAGAGAGAGACAAATAGAAAGCAGTGAGGGAGAGGTAGTGAGAGAGAGACAGATAGAAAGGGAGCGAGAGAGAGGGAGTGAGAGGGAGAGAGACAGAGAGAAATGGAGCGAGAGAAAGGGACTGAGAGAGAGAGACAGATAGAAAGGGATCGAGGGAGAGGGAGTGAGACAGAGAGAGACAAATAGAAAGGGGGTGAGGGAGAGGGAGTGAGACAGAGAGAGACAGATAAAAAGGGACCGAGGGAGAGGGAGTGAGACAGAGAGAAACAGATAGAAAGGACCGAGAGAGAGGGAGTGAGAGAGAGAGAGAGAGACAGATAGAAAGGGAGTGAGGGAGAGGGAGTGTGAGAGAGAGAGATAGAAATGGAATGAGGGAGAGGGAGTGAGTGAGTGAGAAACAGATAGAAAGGGAGCGAGGGAGAGGGAGTGAGCGAGCGAAAGACAGATATAAAAGGAGCGAGGGAGAGGGAGTGAGAGAGAGAGACAGATAGAAGGGGATCGAGGGAGAGGGAGTGCGAGAGACAGAGACAGATAGAAAAGGAGTGAGGGAGAAGGAGTGAGAGAGAGAGAGATAGAAAGGGAGTGAGGGAGACTGAGTGAGTGAGAGATACAGATAGAAAGGGACAGAGGGAGAGGGAGTGAGAGAGAGAGGCAGATAGAATGGGAGTATGGGAAAGGGAGTGAGAGAGAGAGATAGAAAGGGATTGAGAGAGAGAGACAGATAGAAGGGGATCGAGGGAGAGGGAGTGCGAGAGACAGAGACAGATAGAAAAGGAGTGAGGGAGAAGGAGTGAGAGAGAGAGAGATAGAAAGGGAGTGAGGGAGACTGAGTGAGTGAGAGATACAGATAGAAAGGGACAGAGGGAGAGGGAGTGAGAGAGAGAGGCAGATAGAATGGGAGTATGGGAAAGGGAGTGAGAGAGAGAGATAGAAAGGGATTGAGAGAGAGAGACAGATAGAAAGGGAGTGAGGGAGAGGTAGAGAGAGAGAGAGACAGAAAGAAAGCAGTGAGGGAGAGGGAGTGAGAGAGATTGAGACAGATAGTAAGGGAGCGTGAGAGAGGGAGTGAGAGAGAGAGAGACAGAGGGAAATTGAGCGAGACAATGGGAGTGAGAGAGAGAGAGACAGACAGGGAGCGAGAGAGAGGCAGTGAGAGAGAGAGGGAGACAGATAGAAAGGGAGCGAGGGAGAGGGAGTGAGACAGAGAGAGACAGATAGAAGGGAAGTGAGGGAGAGGGAGTGAGACAGAGAGAAACAGATAGAAAGGACCGAGAGAGAGGGAGTGAGACAGAGAGAAACAGACTAAAAGGGACCGAGGGAGAGGGAGTGAGACAGAGAGAAACAGATAGAAAGGACCGAGAGAGAGGGAGTGAGAGAGAGAGAGACAGTTAGAAAGGGAGCAAGGGTGAGGGAGTGAGAGAGAGAGAGAAAGAAATGGAACGAGGGAGAGGGAGTGATTGAGCGAGAAACAGATAGAAAGGGAGCAAGGGAGAGGGAGTGAGCGAGAGAGAGACAGATAGAAAGGGAGTGAGGGAGAGGGAGTGAGTGATTGAGAGAGACAGATAGAAGGGGATCAAGGGAGAGGGAGTGCGAGAGACACAGACAGATAGAAAAGGAGTGAAGGAGAAGGAGTGAGAGAGAGAGAGAGATAGAAAGGGAGTGAGGGAGACTGAGTGAGTGAGAGATACAGATAGAAAGGGACAGAGGGAGAGGGAGTGAGAGAGAGAGAGACAGACAGAAAGGTAGAGAGGGACTAGGGATTGAGAGACAGAGAGACAGATTGAAAGGGAGCGAGGGAGAGGGAGTGAGTGAGAGAGGGACAGATTGAAAGGGAGCAAGGGAGAGGGAGTGAGAGAGAGAGGCAGATAGAATGGGAGTATGGGAAAGGGAGTGAGAGAGAGAGATAGAAAGGGATTGAGAGAGAGACAGATAGAAAGGGAGTGAGGGAGAGGTAGAGAGAGAGAGAGAGACAGAAAGCAAGCAGTGAGGGAGAGGGAGTGAGAGATATTGAGACAGATAGTAAGGGAGCGAGAGAGAGGGAGTGAGAGAGAGAGCGACAGCGAGAAAAGGAGCGAGAGAGAGGGAGTGAGAGAGAGACAGATAGGAATTGAGTGAGGTTGAGGTAGTGAGAGAGAGACAGACAGAAAGGGAGCAAGGGTGACGGAATGAGAGAGAGAGACAGATAGAAAGAGAGTGAGGGAGAGTGAGTGAGAGAGAGAAAGACAGATAGAAAAGTGGCGAGGGAGAGGGTGTGAGAGAGAGAGAGAGACAGAAAGAAAGGGAGTGAGGGAGAGGGATGGAGCGAGAGAGAGACAGATAGAAGGGGTGTGAGGGAGAAGGAGTGAGAGAGAAAGAGACAGAACGCGAGCGAGGGAGAGGGAGAGAGAGAGAGAGAGACAGATAGAAAGTGAGCAAGGGAGAGGGAGTGAGAGAGAGAGGCAGATAGAATGGGAGTATGGGAAAGGGAGTGAGAGAGAGAGATAGAAAGGGATTGAGAGAGAGACAGATAGAAAGGGAAATGAAAGATGGAGTGAGAGAGAGAGAGAGAGACAGAAAGAAAGGGAACGAGGGAGACGGAGTCAGAGAAAGAGAGACAGATAGAAATTGAGCGAGGGAGAGAGAGAGAGAGAGAGAGAGACAGTTAGAAACGGAAATGAGAGAGGAATTGAGAGAGTGAGACAGACAGACAGAAAGGGAGCAAGGGAGAGGGAGTGGGAGAGAGAGACAGATAGAAAGGGAGTAAGGGAGAGGGAGTGAGAGAGAGTGAGACAGATAGAAAGGTTGTGAGGGAGAGGGAGTGAGAGAGAGAGACAGATAGAAAGGGAACGAGGGAGAGTGAGTGAGAGAGAGAGAGAGATAGAAAGGGAGCGAGGAAGAGGGATTGAGAGTGAGAGAGAGACAAATTGAAAGGGAACGAGGGAGAGGGAGTGAGAGAGAGAGACAGATAGAAAGGGAGCGAGGGAGAGGGAGTGAGAGAGAGTGAGACAGATAGAAAGGGAGTGAGGGAGTGAGAGTGAGAGAGAGAGAGACAGATAGAAGGGGAGCGAGGGAGAGGGAGTGAGAGAGAGAGAGAGACAGATAGAAAGGGAGCGAGGAAGAGGGATTGAGAGTGAGAGAGAGACAAATTGAAAGGGAACGAGGGAGAGGGAGTGAGAGAGAGAGACAGATAGAAAGGGAGCGAGGGAGAGGGAGTGAGAGAGAGTGAGACAGATAGAAAGGGAGTGAGGGAGTGAGAGTGAGAGAGAGAGAGACAGATAGAAGGGGAGCGAGGGAGAGGGAGTGAGAGAGAGCAAGACAGATAGAAAGAGAAATGAGAGAGGGAGTGAGAGAGAGAGAGAGAGACAGAAAGAAAGGGAGTGAGGGAGAGGGAGTCAGAGAGAGAGAGACAGATAGAAAGGGAGCGAGGGAGAGAGAGTGAGAAAGAGAGAGACAGTTAGAAAGGGAAATGAGACAGGGAGTGAGAGAGAGAGAGAGAGAGACAGAAAGGGAGTGAGGGAGAGGGAGTGAGACAAAAAGGGAGCGAGGGAGAGGGAGTGAGAGAGAAAGGGAGCAAGGGAGAGGGAGTGCGAGAGAGAGACAGATAGAAAGGGAGTGAGGGAGAGGGAGTGAGAGAGTGAGACAGATAGAAAGGTTGTGAGGGAGAGGGAGTGAGAGAGAGAGAGATAGAAAGGGAATAAGGGAGAGGGAGTGCGAGAGAGACAGATAGAAAGGGAGTGAGGGAGAGGGAGTGAGAGAGAGTGAGGCAGATAGCAAGGGAGTGAGGGAGAGGGAGTGAGAGAGAGAGAGAGATAGATAGAAAGGGAATAAGGGAGAGTGAGTGAGAGAGAGAAAGATAGAAAGGGAGCGAGGAAGAGGGATTGAGAGTGAGAGAGACAAATAGAAAGGGAACGAGGGAGAGGGAGTGAGAGAGAGAGACAGATAGAAATGGATGAAGGTAGAGGGAGTGAGAGAGAGAGAGACAGATAGAAAGGGAGCGAGGGAGAGGGATAGAGCGAGAGAGAGACAGAAAGGGAGCGAGGGAGAGGGAGTGAGAGAGAGAGTGACAGTTAGAGAGGGAGTGAGGGAGAGGGAGTGAGAGAGATAGACAGGTAGAAAGGGAGCGAGGGAGAGAGAGTGACAAAGATAGACAGATCGAAAGAGAGCGAGGGAGAGCGAATGAGAGAGAGAGAGAAAAAGATAGAAAGGGAGCGAGGGAGAGGGAGTGAGAGAGAGTTAGAGATAGATAGAAAGGGAGTGAGAGACAGGGAGTGAGAGAGAGAAAGAGAGACAGATAGAAAGGGAGTGAGGGAGATGGAGTGAGACAGAGAGAGACAGACAGAAATGGAGCGAGGGAGAGGGAGTGAGAGAGAGACAGACAGGGTGTGAGAGAGAGAGTGAGTGAGAAAGGGAGCGAGGGACAGTGAGTGAGAGAGAGAGAGAGGCTGATAGAAAGAGAGAGACCGTGATGGTTTGAGAGAAAGAGTGACAGAAAGAAAGGGAGTGAGGGAGACGTAGTGAGATAGAGATAGATAGAAATGGAGATAGGGAGAGGGTGTGAGAGAGACAGAGAGAATGGGAGTGAGGGAGAGGGAGTGAGAGAGAGAGAGTTAGATTGAAGGCGAGAGGGAGAGTGAGCAAGAGAGAGAGATAGAAAGGGAGTGAGGGGAGGGAGTGAGAGAGAGTGAGGGAGATACAAAGGGAGCAAGGGAGAGGGAGTGAAGAGAGAGAGAGACATATAGAAAAGGAGTGAGGGACAGGGAGAGAGAGAGAGGGAGAGATAGAAAGGGAGCAAGGGAGAGGGAGTGAGAGAGAGAGAGAGACAGATACAAAGGGAGTGAGGGACGAGGAATGAGAGAGAGAGAGACAGATAGAAAGGGAGTGAGGGAGAATGAGTGAGAGAGAGAGAGAGATAGAAAGGGTGTGAGGGAAAGTGAATGAGAGAGAGACAGATCATAAGAGAGCGAGGGAGAGGGAATGAGAGAGAGAGAGACAAAGATAAAAAGGGTGAGAGGGAGAAGGAGTGTGAGAGAGAGAGACAGATAGATAGGGGGAGAGGGAGTGAGAGAGAGTTAGAGATAGATAGAAAGGGAGTGAGGGACAGGGAGTGAGCGAGAGAGAGACAGACAAAATGGGAGTGAGGGAGAGGGAGTGGGAGAGAGAGAGACAGACAGAGAGGGAGCGAGGGAGAGGGTGTGAGAGAGAGAGTAACAGATAGAAAGGGAGCGAGGGAGAGGGAGTGAGAGAGAGATAGACAGATAGAAAGGGAGCGAGGGAGAGGGTGTGAGAGAGAGAGAGAGAGACAGATAGAAAAGGAGTGAGGGAGAGGGAGTGAGAGAGAGAGAGAGACAGATACAAAGAGAGCAAGGGAGGGGAGTGAGAGAGAAAGACAGATAGAAAGGGAGTGAGGGAGAATGAGCAAGAGAGAGAGAGATAGAAAGGGAGTGAGGGAGAGTAAGAGAGAGAGATTTAGATAGAAAGGGAGTCAGGGAGAGGGAGTGAGAGAGAGAGAGAGAGATAGATAGAAAGGGAACGAGGGAGAAGGAATGAGAGAGAGATACAGTTGAAAGGGAGCGAGGGAGAGGGTGTGAAAGAGAGAGAGAGACAGTTAGAAAGGGAGTGAGGGTGAGGGAGTGAGATAGAGAGAGACAGATAGAAAGGGAGTGAGGGAGAGGTAGTGAGAGAGAGAGAGACAGAAAGGGAGCGAGGAAGAGGGAGCGAGAGAGAGAGGCAGATAGAATGGGAGCGAGGGAGAGGGAGTGAGCGAGAGATACAAATAGAAAGGGAGTGAGGGAGAGGGAGTGAGAGAAAGAGAGACAAATAGAATGGGAGTGAAGGAGAGGGGGTGAGAGAGAGTGAGACAGATAGAAAGGGAGCAAGGGACAGGGGGTGAGATAGAGAGAGACTGATAGAAGCGGAGTGAGGGAGAGGGAGTGAGAGAGAGAGAGAGACAGATAGAAAGGGACCGAAGGTGAGGGAGGGAGAGAGAGAGAGAGATAGAAAGGGAGTGATGGAGAGTGATTGAGAGAGCGCGAACAGATAGAAAGGGAGCGAGGGAGAGGGAGTGAGAGGTATAGAGACAGATAGAAAGGGAGTGAGAGAGAGGGCGTGAGAGAGAGAGAATGACAGATAGAAAAAGAGCGAGAGTGAGGGAGTGAGAGAGAGAGATAGATAGAAAAAGAGCGAGAGTGAGGGAGTGAGAGAGAGGGATAGACAGATTGAAAGGGTGTGAAGGAGAGGGAATGAGTGAGTGGGAAAGATAGAAAGGGAGCAATGGAGAGGCAGTGAGAGAGAGAGAGAGACAGATAGAAAGGCAGCGAGGGAGAGGGTGTGAGAGAGAGGGAGAGATAGAAAGTGAGCGAGGGAGTGGGAGTGAGGGAGAGATAGAGAGGGAGTGAGGGAGAGGGAGTGAGAGAGAGAGACAGATAGAAAGGAGAGAGGGAGACTGAGTGAGAGAGAGACAGATAGAAAGGGAGCGAGGGAGAGGGTGTGAAAGAGAGAGTGACAGATAGAAAGGAGAGAGGGACAGTGAGTGAGAGAGAGAGAGAGAGAGAAAGTGAGTGAGCGAGTTAGAGTGAGAGGGAGAGACAGATACAAATGGAGCGAGGGATAAAGAGAGAGAGATGGATAGAAAGGGATTGAGGGAGAGGGAGTGAGAGAGAGAGACAGATAGAGAGGAAGTGAGGAAGAGGGAGTGGGAGAGAGAGAAAGATAGATGGAAAGGGAGTGAGGGAGAGGGAGTGAGAGAGAGAGAGAGACAGAAAAAAATGGAGTGAGGGAGAGGGAGGGAGAGAAAGAGAGAGACATATAGAAAGGGAGCGAGGGAGAGGCAGTGAGAGAGAGAGACAGATAGAAAGGGAGCGAGGTAGAGTGAGTGAGAGAGAGAGACAGCGAGAAAGGGAACGAGGGAGAGGAATGAGAGAGAGAGAGAGATAGAGAGGGAGTGGGGGAGAAGGAGTGAGAGAGTGAGACAGATAGAAAGGGAAGAGAGGGAGAGGGAGTGAGAGAGATAGAGCGACAGATAGAAGGGGAGCGAGAGAGAGAATGAGAGAGACAAATAGAAAGGGAGCAAGGGAGAGAAAGTGAGAGAGAGAGACAGATAGAAAAGGAATGAGGGAGAGGGAGTGAGAGAGAGAGGGACAGATAGAAAGGGAGCGAGGGAGAGGGAGTGACAGAGAGAGGGAGACAGATAGAAAGAGAGCGTGGGAGAGGGGCTGAGTGAGTGTGGAACAGATAGAAAGGGAGCGAGGGACAGCGGGTGAGAGAGAGAGAGAGACAGATAGAAAGGGTGCGAGGGTGAGGGAGTGAGAGACAGAGACAGATGGAAAGGGAGAGAGAGAGATGGAGTGAGAGAGAGAGAGAGAAAGATAGAAAGGGAGTGAAGGAGAGGGAGGGAGTGAGAGAGACAGATGGAAAGGGAGAGAGGGATAGGGAGTGAGGGAGAGAGAGACAGATAGAAAGGGAGTGAGGCAGAGGGAGTGAGAGAGAGTGACAGATAGAAAGTGATTGAGGGAGATAGAGTGAGAGAGAGACAGATAGAAAGGGAGATAGGGAGAGGGAGTGAGAGAGAGAGACAGATAGAAAGGGAGCGAGGGAGAAGGAGTGAGAGAGTGAGATACAGATAGAAAGGGAGCGAGGGAGAAGGAGTGAGAGAGTGAGATACAGATAGAAATGGAGCGAGGGAGAGGGAGTGAGAGAGAGAGAGACAGATAGAAAGAGAGCGAGGGTGAGGGACTGAGAGACAGAGACAGATGGAAAGGGAGCGAGAGAGAGGGAGTGAGAGAGAGAGAGATGCAGATAGAAAGGGAGTGAGGGAGAGGGAGTGAGAGAGAGAGAGACAAATAGAAATGGAGCGAGGGAGAGGAAGAGAGACAGATAGAAAGGGAGTGAGGGAGAAGGAGTGATAAAGAGAAAGAGACAGACAGAAAGGAGCGAGGGAGAGGGAGTGAGAGAGAGAGAGAGACAGATAGAAAGGGAGTGAGCGAGAGGGAGTGAGAGAGAGACAGAAACAGATACAAAGGGAGCGAGGGAAAGGGAGTGAGAGAGAGAGAGAGACAGATAGGAAGGCAGCGAGGGAGAGGGAGTGAGACAGAGAGAGACAGATAGAAATGGAGTGAGGGACAGCTAGTGAGAGAGAGAGAGACAGACAGAAAGGGAGCAAGGGAGAGGGAGTGAGAGAGAGAGAGACAGATCGAAAGGGAGCGAGGGAGAGGGAGTGAGAGACAGAGTGACAGAGAGAAAGAGAGAGAGGGTGACAGAGTGAGAGAGAGGGTGACAGAAAGAAAGGGAGAAAGGGAGAAGTAGTGAGAGAGAGAGATAGAAATGGAGAGAGGGAGAGTGTGTGAGAGAGACAGAAAGGGAGCGAGGGAGAGTGTGTGAGAGAGAGAGCAAGATAGAAAGCGAGCGAGGTAGATGGAGAGAGAGAGTGAGAGACAGAGAAAAAGGGAGTGAGGGAGAGGTAGTTAGAGAGAGAGATAGATAGAAGGAGAGTGAGCGAGAGAGAGAGAGATAGAAAAGAAGTGAGGGAGAGGGAGTGAGAGAGAGAGAGATGGATACAAAGGGAGCGAGGGAGAGGGTAGTGACATAGAGAGAGACAGATAGAAAAGGAGCGAGGGAGAGGGAGTGAGAGGGAGAGAAAGAGATAGAAAGGGAGCGAGGGAGAGGGAGTGAGAGAGAGAGAGAGAGAGACAGATACAAAAGGAGCGAGGGTGGGGGTGTGAGAGAGAGACAGATTGAAAGGGAGTGAGGGAGAGTGATCGAGAGAGAGATCGAAAGGGAGTAAGGGAGAGTGAGTGAGAGAGAAAGACAGATAGAAAGGGAACGAGGGAGAGGGAATGAGAGAGAGAGAGAGACAGTTGAAAGGGAGCGAGGGAGTGGGAGTGACAGAGAGTGAGACAGATAGAAAGAGAGCGAGGGAGAGGGGGTGATAGAGAGAGAGACAGATAGAAGCGGAGTGAGGGAGAGTGAGTGAGAGAGAGAGAGAGATAGAAAGGGAGTGAGGGAGAGGTAGTGAGTGAGAGAGACAGATAGAAAGGGAGCGAGGGAGACAGAGTGAGAGAGAGAGAGCGACAGATAGAAAGGGAGCGAGAGAGAGAGAGAGAGACAGATAGAAAGGGAATGAGAGAGAGGGTGTGAAAGAGAGAGACAGATAGAAAGGGAATGAGAGAGAGGGTGTGAAAGAGAGAGACAGATAGAAAGGGAGCAAGGGAGAGGGAGTCAGAGAGTTAGAGACAGATAGAAAGCGATTGAGGGAGAGGGAGTGATAGAGAGACAGATAAAAAGGGAGTGAGGGAGAGGTAGTAAGAGAGAGAGATAGAAAGGGAGCGAGGAAGAGGGAGCGAGAGAGCTAGGCAGATAGCATGGGAGCGAGGGAGAGCGGGTGAGAGAGAGTGAGACAGATAGAAATGGAGTGAGGGAGAGGGAGTGAGAGAGAGAGACAGATAAAAAGGGAGCGAGGGAAGGGCGTGAGAGAGAGTGAAACAGATAGAAAGGGAGCAAGGGAGAGCGGGTGAGAGAGAGAGAGAGACAGATAGAAGCGTGGTGAGCGAGGGGGAGTGAGAGAGAGAGAGACAGATAGAAAGGGAGCGAGAGAGAGGGAGAGAAACAGAGAGAGAAAGATAGAAAGGGAATGAGGGAGAATGAGTGAGAGAGAGAGACAGACAGATAGAAGGGGAGCGAGGGTGAGGGATTGAGAGAGTGAGACAGATATAAAGGGAGCGAGGGAGAGTGAGTGAGAGAGAGACAGAGAGAAAGGGAGTGAGGGAGAGGGTGTGAGAGAGAGAGACAGATAGAAATAGAGTGACGGAGAGGGAGTGAGAGAGAGAGAGACAGATAGAAAGGGAGCGAGGGAGAGGCAGTGAGAGAGAGAGAGAGACATATATAGGGAGAGGGAGAGGGAGACAGAGAGACATAGATAGAAATGGAGTGAGGGAGAGGGAGTGAGAGAGAGAAAAACAGACAGAAAGGGAGCAAGGGAGAGGGAGTGAGAGAGAGAGAGACAAATAGAAAGGGAGCGAGGCAGAGGGACCAAGAGAGAGAGAGGCAGATAGAAAGGGAGTGAGGGAGAGGGAGTGAGAGACAGAGAGACAGATAGAAAGAGAGAGAGGGTGACGGAGTGAGAGAGAGAGTGACAGAAAGAAAGGGAGAGAGGGAGAAGTAGTGAGAGAGAAAGAGATAGAAATGGAGAGATGGAGAGGATGTGAGAGAGACAGATAGAAAGGGAGCGAGGGAGAGTGAGTGAGAGAGAGAGAGAGACAGAGAGAAAGGGAGCGAGGGAGAGGAATGAGAGAGAGAGAGAGATAGAGAGGGAGTGAGGGAGAAGGAGTGAGAGAGAGTGAGACAGATAGAAAGGGAGCAAGGGAGAGTGAGTGAGAGAGAGAGAGAGAAATAGAAAAGGAATGAGGGAGAGGGAGTGAGAGAGAGAGACAAATAGAAAAGGAATGAGGGAGAGAGAGATAGAAAGGGAGCGAGGGAGAGGGAGTGACAGAGAGAGAGATAGAAAGGGAGCGAGGGAGAGGGAGTGACAGAGAGAGGGAGACAGATAGAAAGAGAGCATGGGAGAGGGAGTGAGACAGAGAGAGATGGATAGAAATGGAGTGAGGGAGAGGGAGTGAGAGAGAGAGAGTGACAGACAGAAAGCGAGCGAGGGGAGGGAGTGAAAGAGAGACAGATAGAAAGGGAGCGAATGAGAGGTAGTGAGAGAGAGAGAGAGACAGATCAAAAGGGAGCGAGGGTGGGGGAGTGAGAGAGAGAGAGAGAGAAGATAGAAAGGGAGCGAGGGAGAGGGAGTGAGACAGAGAGAGACAGACAGAAAGGGAGTGAGGGAGAGGAAGTGAGAGAGACAGATGGAGAGGGAGCGAGGAAGAGGGAGGGAGAGAGAGAGGCAGATAGAATGGGAGCGAGGGAGAGGGAGTGAGCGAGAGAGACAAATAGAAATGGAGCGAGGGAGAGGGAGTGAGAGAAAGAGAGACAAATAGAATGGGAGTGATTGAGAGGGGCTGAGTGAGTGTGCGACAGATAGAAAGGGAGCGAGGGACAGCGGGTGAGAGAGAGAGATAGAAAGGGAGTGAAGGAGAGGGAGTGAGGGAGAGAGAGAGACAGATAGAAAGGGAGCGAGGGAGAGGGAGTGAGAGAGAGAGACAGATGGAAAGGGAGTGAGAGAGAGAGAATGACAGATAGAAAAGGAGCGAGAGAGAGGGAGTGAGAGAGAGAGAGACAGATAGAAAGGGAGTGAAGGAGAGGGAGTGAGTGAGAGAGACAGATGGAAAGGGAGAGAGGGATAGGGAGTGAGGTAGAGAGAGACAGATAGAAAGGGAGTGAGGCAGAGGGAGTGAGTGAGAGTGACAGATAGAAAGTGATTGAGGGAGATAGAGTGAGAGAGAGACAGATAGAAAGGGAGATAGGGAGAGGGAGTGAGAGAGAGAGAGAGACAGATAGAAAGGGATCGAGGGAGAAGGAGTTTGAGAGTGAGATACAGATAGAAATGGAGCGAGGGAGAGGGAGTGAGAGAGAGAGAGACAGATAGAAATGAGAGAGGGAGAGGGAGTGAGAGAGAGAGGGAGACAGATAGAAAGGGAGTGAGGGAGAGGGAGTGAGAGAGAGAGAGAGACAGATAGAAAGGGAGTGAGGGAGAGGGAGTGAGAGAGAGAGAGAGACAGATAGAAAGGGAGTGAGGGAGAGGGAGTGAGAGAGAGAGAGATAGATAGAAAGGGAGTGAGGGAGAGGGAGTGATAGAGAGAGAGTCATATAAAAAAGGGAGCGAGGGAGAGGCAGTGAGAGGTAGAGAGACAGATAGAAAGAGAGCGAGAGAGAGGGAGTAAGAGAGAGAGAATGACAGATAGAAAAGCAGCGAGAGAGAGGGAGTGAGTGAGAGAGAGAGAGAGACAGATAGAAAGTGTGTGAAGGAGAGGGAGTGAGAGAGAGAGACAGATAGAAAGTGTGTGAAGGAGAGGGAGTGAGAGAGAGAGACAGATAGAAAGGGAACGAGGGAGACAGAGTGAAAGATAGAGAGCGACAGATAGAAAGGGAGCGAGAGAGAGAGAGTGAGAGACAGATAGAAAGGGATCGAGGGAGAAGGAGTTTGAGAGTGAGATACAGATAGAAATGGAGCGAGGGAGAGGGAGTGAGAGAGAGAGAGAGATAGATAGAAAGGAAGCGAGGGAGAGGGTTTGAGGAAGAGAGAGACAGATAGAAAGGGAGTGAGGGAGAGGGAATGAGAGAGAGAGAGACAGATAGAAATGGAGCGAGGGAGAGGGAGAGAGACAGATAGAAAGTGAGTGAGGGAGAAGGAGTGAGAGAGAGAGACAGACAGACAGAAAGGGAGTGAGGGAGAGGGAGTGAGAGAGAGAGAGACCGATAGAAAGGGAGCGAGTGAGAGTGAGAGAGGGAGATGGACAGAGAGAAAGGGAGTGAGGGAGAGCGTTGAGAGAGAGAGACAGATAGAAAAGGAGCGAGGGAGAGGGATGAGAGAGAGAGAGACAGATAGAAAGGGAGCGAGGGAGATAGAGTGAGAGAGAGGCAGATAGAAAGGGAGCGAGGGAGAGGGATGAGAGAGAGAGAGACAGATAGAAAGGGAGCGAGGGAGATAGAGTGAGAGAGAGACCGGTAGAAAGGGAGCGAGCGAGAGTGAGAGAGGGAGATGGACAGAGAGAAAGGGAGTGAGGGAGAGCGATGAGAGAGAGAGACAGATAGAAAGGGAGCGAGGGAGAGGGAGTGAGAGAGTGACAGAGACTTTTACAAAGGGAGCGAGGGAGAGGGAGTGGGAGAGAGAGAAAGATAGATGGAAAGGGAGTGAGGGAGAGGGAGTGAGAGAGAGAGAGAGAGACAGATAGAAAGGGAGCGAGGGAGAGGGAGAGAGACAGTGAAAGACAGATAGAAAGGGAGTGAGGACGAGGGAATGAGAGAGAGTGAGATAGAAATGGAGAGAGGGAGAGTGTGTGAGAGAGACAGATAGAAAGCGAGCGAGGTAGATGGAGAGAGAGAGTGAGAGACAGAGAAAAAGGGAGTGAGGGAGAGGTAGTCAGAGAGAGAGATAGATAGAAGGAGAGTGAGGGAGAGTGAGCGAGAGAGATAGAGATAGAAAGGGAGAGAGGGAGAGGGAGTGAGAGAGAGAGAGACAGATAGAGAGGGAGCGAGGGAGAGGGAGTGAGATAGAGAGAGAGACAGATAGAAAGGGAACGAGGGAGAGAGACAGTGAGAGACAGATAGAAAGGGAGTGAGGAAGAGGGAATGAGAGAGAGAGAGAGACATAAAGAAATGGAGCGTGGGAGAGGGAGTGAGAGAAAGAGAGAGACATATAGAAATAGAGTGAGGGAGAGGGAGTGAGAGAGAGACAGATAGAAAGGGAGTGAGGGAGAGTGAGTGAGAGAGAGAGAGATGGATACAAAGGGAGCGAGGGAGAGGGAGTTAGAGAGAGACAGAGACAGATACAAAGGGAGCGAGGGAGAGCGAGTGAGGTAGAGAGAGACAGATGGTAAATGAGCGAGGGATAGGGAGTGAGAGAGAGAGAGACAGATAGAAAGGGAGCAAGAAAGAGGGAGTGAGAGAGAGAGAGATAGATAGAAAGGGAGTGAGGGAGAGGGAGTGAGAGAGAGAGAGACAGAAAAGGAGTGAAGGATAGGGTGTCAGAGAGTGAGGCAGATAGAAAAGGAGCGAGTGAGAGGGAATGAGAGAGAGACAGATAGAAATTGAGCGAGGGATAGGGAGTGAGAGAGTGAGAGAGATAGATGGAAAGGGAGTGAGGGAGAGGGAGTGAGAGAGAGAGAGACAGGTAGAAAGGGAGCGAGAGAGAGGGAGTGAGACAGAAAGAGACAGATAGAAAGGGAGCGAGGGAGATGGTGTGAGAGAGAGAGAGGGAGAGATAGAAAGGGAGTGAGGGAGAGGGAGTGAGAGAGAGAGAGCCACAGGTAGAAAGGGAGCAAGGGTGAAGGAGTGAGAGAGCAAGAGACATAGAAAGGGAGCGAGAAAGAGGGAGAGAGAGTGAGAGAGAGACAGATAGAAAAGGAGCGAGGGAGAGGGAGTGAGAGAGAGAGACAGATAGAAAGCGAGTGAGGGAGAGGAGTGAGAGGGAGAGAGGGACAGAGAGAAAGGGAGCGACAGAGAGGGAGTGAGAGAGAGGGTCAGATAGAAAGCGAGTGAGGGAGAGGAGTGAGAGGGAGAGAGAGACAGATAGAAAAGGAGCGAAGGAGAGGGTGTCAGAGAGTGAGGCAAATAGAAAAGGGGCGAATGAGATAGAAAGGGAGCGAGAGTGAGAGAGGGACAGATAGAAAGGGAGTGAGGGAGAGGTAGTGAGAGAGAGAGATAGAAAGGGTGTGAGGGAGAGTGAGTGAGAGAGAGACAGATAGAAAGTAAGCGAGTGAGAGGGAGTGAGAGAGAGACAGAGACAGATAGAAAGGGAAATGAGAGAGGGAGTGAGAGAGAGAGAGAGATAGAAAGGGAGCAAGCGAGAGGGAGTGAGAGAGAGAGAACAGATAGAATGGGAGCGAGGGAGAGGGAGTGAGAGAGAGACAGAGACAGATACAAAGGGAGCGAGGGAGAGTGAGTGAGATAGAGAGAGACAGATGGAAAAGGAGCGAGGGAGAGGGAGTGAGAGAGAGAGAGACAGATAGAACGGGAGTGAGGGAGAGGGAGTGAGAGAGAGAGACAGATAGAAAGGAGAGAGGGAGAGGGAGTGAGAGAGAGAGACAGATAGAAAGGGAGCGAGGGATAAAGAGAGAGAGAGAATAGAAAGGGATCGAGGGAGAGGGAGTGAGTGAGTGAGAGAGAGACAGATAGAAAGGGAGCAAGGGAGAGGGAGTGAGAGAGAGAGACAGATAGAAGGGGATCGAGGGAGAGGGAGTGAGAGAGTGAGAAACAGATAGAAAGGGTGCGAGCGAGAGGGAGTGAGATAGAGAGAGATAGATAGAAAGGGAGCAAGGGAGAGGGAGTGAGAGAGTGAGAGACAGAAATGGATCGAGGGAGAGGGAGTGCGATAGAGAGACAGATAGAATTGTGGTGAGGGAGAGGGAGTGAGTGAGAGGGAGAGAGAGAGGGAGCGAGGGAGAGGGAGTAAGATAGCTGGAGAGGGAGAGAGGCAGAAAGAAACAGTGCGAGGGAGAGGGAGTGAGAGAGAGAGAGTCAGTGAGAGACAGATAGAAAGGGAGCGAGTGAGAGGGAGTGAGAGAGAGAGAGATAGAAAGGGAGCAAGGGAGAGGGAGTGAGAGAGTGAGAGACAGAAATAGATCGAGGGAGAGGGAGTGCGATAGAGAGATAGAAATGTAGCGAGGGAGAGGGAGTGAGTGAGAGGGAGAGACAGAGGGAGCGAGGGAGAGGGAGTGAGATAGCTGGAGAGAGAGAGAGGCAGAAAGAAACAATGCGAGGGAGAGGGAGTGAGAGAGAGAGGGAGACAGATAGAAAGGGAGCGAGGGAGAGGGAGTGAGAGAGAGAGCGAGATAGAAACAGAGCGAGGTAGATGGAGAGAGAGACAGAGAGAAATGGAGTCAGGGAGATGGAGTGAGAGAGAGAGAGACAGATAGAAAGGGAGCGAGGGAGAGGTAGTGAGAGAGAGAGATAGAAAGGGTGTGAGGGAGAGGGAGTGAGAGAAGACAGATAGAAAGTGAGTGAGGGAGATGGAGTGAGAGAGAGAGAGATAAAAAGGGAACGAGGGAGTTGTAGAGAGATAGAGAGACAGATTGAACGGGAGTGAGAGAGAGAGATAGAAAGGGACTGAGGGAGAGGGAGTGAGAGAGACAGAGACAGATAGAAAGGGAGCGAGGGAGAGGGTGTGAGAGCGAGAGAGACAGAAAGGGAGTGAGGGAGAGGGAGTGAGAGAGAGAGAGACAGATAGAAAGGGAGCGAGGGAGAGGAATTGAGAGAGAGAGACAGAAAGGGAGTGAGGGAGAGGGAG
The DNA here is from genome assembly GCF_017639515.1 of Carcharodon carcharias. Lineage (NCBI taxonomy): Eukaryota > Metazoa > Chordata > Chondrichthyes > Lamniformes > Lamnidae > Carcharodon > Carcharodon carcharias. Next base: position 1,020,031 of record NC_054506.1, read on the forward strand.
TGAGAGAGAGAGAGACAGATAGAAAGGGAGCGAGGGAGAGGGTGTGAGAGCGAGAGAGACAGATAGAAAGTGAGCGAGGGAGAGGAATTGAGAGAGAGACAGATAGAACGGGAGTGAAGGAGAGGGAGTGAGAGAGAGAGAGATAGAAAGGGAGTGAGAGAGAGAGATTGAGAGAGTGAGAGACAGATAGAAAGGGAACGAGGGAGAGGGAGTTTGAGTGAGAGAGAGAGAGAGATAGAAAGGGAGTGAGGGAGAGGGAGCGAGGGAGACGGAGTGAGGGAGATTGGGCGAGGGTGACGGGGCGAGCGACACGGGGTGAGGGACAGGGGGCGAGGGAGACAGAGCAATTGAGACGGGGCGAGGGAGACGGTGCGAGGGAGACGGGGCGAGGGAGACGGGGCGAGGGAGACGGGGCGAGGGAGATGGAGCGATGGAGACGGAGCGAGGGAGACGAACGAGGGAGACGGGGCGAGGGAGATGGAGCGAGGGAGACGGAGCAAGGGAGACGGGGTGAGGGAGGCGGTGCGAGGGAGATGGGGCGAGGGAGACGGAGCGAGGGAGACGGGGCGAGGGAGACAGAGCGAGGGAGACGGGGCGAGGGACACGGGGTGAGGGACAGGGGGCGAGGGAGATGGAGCGATTGAGACGGGACGAGGGAGACGGTGCGAGGGAGACGGGGCAAGGGAGACGGAGCAAGGGAGACGGAGCAAGGGAGACGAACGAGGGAGACGGGGCAAGGGAGATGGGACGAGGGAGACGAAGCGAGGGAGGCGGTGCGAGTGAGATGGGGCGAGGGAGACGGGGCGAGGGAGAGGAAGCGAGGGAGACGGTGCGAGGGAGATGGGACGAGGGAGACGGGGCGAGGGAGACGAAGCGAGGAAGATGGGGCAAGGGAGGCGGTGCGAGTGAGACGGGGTGAGGGAGACGGTGCGAGGGAGACGGGGCAAGGGAGACGAAGCAAGGGAGATGGAGCAAGGGAGACGGAGTGAGGGAGATGGGGCGAGGGAGACGATGCGAGGGAGACAGGTCAAGGGAGAGGGAGTGAGGGAGACGGAGCGAGGGAGAGGGAGCGAGGGAGACGGGGCGAGAGAGGCGGTGCGAGTGAGACGGGGCGAGGGAGACGGGGCGAGGGAGACGGAGCGAGGGAGACGGAGCGAGGGAGAGGGAGCGAGGGAGATGGGGCGATGGAGATGGGGCGATGGAGACGGGGCGAGGGAGACGGGGCGAGGGAGACGGGGCGAGGGAGAGGGAGCGAGGGAGACGGAGCGAGGGAGACGGGGCGAGGCAGACGGTGCGAGCGAGACGGAGCGAGGGAGAAGGGGCGAGGGAGACGGTGTGAGGGAGATGGTGCGAGGGAGACGGGACGAGGGAGAGGGTGCGAGGGAGACGGAGCGAGGGAGACGGGGCGAGGGAGACAGAGCGAGAGAGACGGAGCGAGGGAGACGGAGCGAGGGAGACGGGGCGAGGGAGACGGAGCGAGGGAGACGGGGCGAGGGAGACGGGGCGCGGGAGACGGGGCGAGGGAGACGGGGCGAGGGAGACGGAGCGCGGGAGAGAGAGCGAGGGTGACGGGGCGAGGGAGACGGAACGAGGGAGACGGAGCGAGGGAGACGGGGCGAGGGAGACGGAGCGAGGGAGACGGGGCAATGGAGACTGTGCAAGGGAGACGGAGCGAGGGAGAGGGAGCGAGGGAGACGGAGCGAGGGAGACGGAGCGAGGAAGAGGGAGCGAGGGAGATGGAGCGAGGTAGACGAAGCGAGGGAGACGGAGCGAGGAAGAGGGAGCGAGGGAGATGGAGCAAGGGAGACGGAGCGAGGGAGACGGGGCAAGGGAAACGGTGCGAGGGAGACGGGGCGAGGGAGACGGGGCGAGGGAGACGGGGCGAGGGAGACGGAGCACGGGAGAGGGAGCGAGGGAGACGGAGCGAGGGAGAAGGAGTGAGGGAGAGAGAGTGATGGAGAGAGAGCGAGGGAGAGGGAGCGAGGGAGACGGAGCGAGGGAGACGGAGTGAGAGAGTGAGGGAGACGGCACGAGGGAGAGGGGGCGAGGGAGACGGAGCAAGGGAGATGGGGCGAGGGAGACGGAGCGAGGGAGACGGGGCGAGGGAGACGGAGCGAGGGAGACGGAGCGAGCGAGACAGAGCGAGGGAGACGGAGCGAGGGAGACAGAGCGACGGAGACGGAGCGAGGGAGAGGGGGCGAGGGAGAGGGAGTGAGGGAGAGGGGGCGAGGGAGCCGGATCGAGGGAGAGGGAGCGAGGGAGACGGAGCGAGGGAGATGGAGCGAGGTAGAGGGGGTGAGGGAGACGGGGCGAGGGAGATGGTGCGAGGGAGACGGGGCGAGGGAGACGGGTCGAGGGAGACGTGGCGAGGGAGACAGAGCGAGGGAGACGGAGCGAGGGAGACGGGGCTAAGGAGACGGTACGAGGGAGACGGGGCAAGGGAGACAGGGCGAGGGAGATGGAGCGAGGGAGACGTAGCGAGGGAGACGGGGCAAGGGAGACAGAGCGAGGGAGACGGTGCGAGGGAGGCGGGGCAAGGGAGACAGGGCGAGGGAGATGGAGCGAGGGAGACGTAGCGAGGGAGACGGGGCAAGGGAGACAGAGCGAGGGAGACGGTGCGAGGGAGGCGGGGCGAGGGAGACGGGGCGAGGGACATGGAACGAGGGTGACGGAGCGAGGGAGACGGGGCGAGGGAGACGGAGCGAGGGAGACGGAGCGAGGGAGACGGAGCGAGGGAGACGGAGAGAGGGAGATGGGGCGAGCGAGACGGGGCGCGGGAGAGAGAGCGAGGGTGACGGGGCGAGGGAGACGGAACGAGGGAGAGGGAGCGAGGGAGACGGAGCGAGGGAGACGGGGCGAGCGAGACGGGGCGCGGGAGAGAGAGCGAGGGTGACGGGGCGAGGGAGACGGAACGAGGGAGAGGGAGCGAGGGAGACGGAGCGAGGGAGAGGGAGCGAGGGAGAGGGAGCGAGGGAGATGGACCGAGGGAGACGGAGCGAGGGAGACGGAGCGAGGGCGAGGGAGTGAGGGAGATGGACCGAGGGAGATGGACCGAGGGAGAGGGAGCGAGGGAGACGGGGCGCGGGAGAGAGAGTGAGGGTGACGGGGCGAGGGAGACGGAACGAGGGAGAGGGAGCGAGGGAGACGGAGCGAGGGAGACGGAGCGAGGGAGACGGAGCGAGGGAGTGAGGGAGATGGACCGAGGGAGATTGACCGAGGGAGAGGGAGCGAGGGAGAGGGAGCGAGGGAGAGGGAGCGAGGGAGATGGGGCGAGGGACAGGGAGCGAGGGAGACGGGGCAAGGGAGACGGGTCAAGGGAGAGGGAGCGAGGGAGGGGGCGAGGGAGATGGAGTGAGGGAGAGGAGGCGAGGGAGAGGAGGCGAGGGAGACGGTGCGAGGGAGGGGGCGAGGGAGACAGAGCGAGGGAGAGGGAGCGAGGGAGAGGGAGCGAGGGAGATGGGGCGAGGGACAGGGAGCGAGGGAGACGGGGCAAGGGAGACGGGTCAAGGGAGAGGGAGCGAGGGAGGGGGCGAGGGAGATGGAGTGAGGGAGAGGAGGCGAGGGAGAGGAGGCGAGGGAGACGGTGCGAGGGAGGGGGCGAGGGAGACAGAGCGAGGGAGAGGGGGCGAGGGAGAGGAGGCGAGGGAGACGATGCGAGTGAGACAGGGTGAGGGAGACGGTGCGAGGGAGACGGGGCAAGGGAGACGAAGCGAGGGAGACGGGGCGAGGGAGACGGATCAAGGGAGACGGTGCAAGGGAGACGGGGCGAGCGAGACAGGTCGAGGGAGAGGGAGTGAGGGAGACGGAGCAAGGGAGACGGGGCGAGAGAGACTGCGCTAGGGAGACGGTGCGAGTGAGACGGGGCGAGGGAGATGATGCAAGGGAGACGGGGCGAGGGAGACAGGTCGAGGGAGAGGGAGTGAGGGAGACGGAGTGAGGGAGAGGGAGCGAGGGAGACGGAGCGAGTGAGACGGGGCGAGGGAGACGCTGCGAGGGAGACGGAGCGAGGGAGACGGGGAGAGGGAGACGGGGCGAGGGAGACGCTGCGAGGGAGACGGTGCAAGGCAGATGGGGTGAGGGAGATGGGACGAGGGAGAGGGAGCGAGGGAGATGGGGCGAGGAAGATGGGGCGAGGGAGACGGGGCAAGGGAGACGGGGTGAAGGAGACGGAGTGAGGGAGATGGGTCGAGGGAGATGGGGCGAGGAAGATGGGGCGAGGGAGACGGGGAGAGGGAGAGGGAGCGAGGGAGACGGTGCGAGGGAGACGGAGTGAGGGAGATGGGTCGAGGGAGATGGGGCGAGGAAGATGGGGCGAGGGAGATGGGACGAGGGAGATGGGGCGAGGGAGACGGAGTGAGGGAGCAAGGGAGACGGCGCGAGGGAGACAGAGCGAGGGAGAGGGGGCGAGGGAGATGGAGCGAGGGAGATAGAGTGAGGGAGACGGAACGAGGGAGACGGAGCAAGGGAGAGGGGGCGAGGGAGAGGGAGCGAGGGAGAGGGAGCGAGGGAGACGGATTGAGGAAGAGGGAGCGAGGGAGACGGGGCGAGGGAGACGGAGCGAGGGAGATGGAGCGAGAGAGCGAGAGAGACGGAGCGAGGGAGACGGTGCGAGGGAGATGGAGCGAGGGAGACGGTGCAAGGGAGACGGTGCGAGGGAGACGGGGCGAGGGAGACGGGGCGAGGGAGACGGAGCGAGGGAGACGGAGCGAGGGAGATGGGGCGAGGGAGGCAGAGCGAGGGAGACGGAACGAGGGAGACGGGGCGAGGGAGATGGAGCGAGGGAGAGAGAGCGAGGGTGACGGAACGAGGGAGACGGGGCGAGGGAGATGGAGCGAGGGAGAGAGAGCGAGGGTGACGGGGCGAGGGAGATGGAACGAGGGAGACGGAGCGAGGTAGGGGGAGTGAGGGAGACGGAGCGAGGGAGAGGGAACGAGGGAGACGGAGCGAGGGAGAGGGAGTAAGGGAGATGGAGCAAGGGAGACGGAGCGAGGTAGAGGGAGTGAGGGAGACGGAGCGAGGGAGAGGGAGCAAGAGAGAGGGCGAGGGAGCGAGGGAGATGGGGTGAGGGAGACGGATTGAGGGAAATGGAGCGAGGGAGACGGGTCAAGGGAGAGGTAGCGAGGGAGACGGGGCGAGGGAGAGGGAGCGAGGGAGACGGAGCGATGGAGAGGGAGCGAGGGAGAGGGAGCAAGGGAGATGGGGCGAGGGAGACGGTGCGAGGGAGACGGAGCGAGGGAGAGGGAGCGAGGGAGATGGAGCGAGGGAGATGGAGCGAGGGAGAAGGAGTGAGGGAGAGGGAGCGAGGGAGACGGAGTGAGGGAGATGGAGCAAGGGAGACGGGGCGAGGGAGACGGAGCGAGGGAGATGGGACGAGGGAGACAAAGCGAGGGAGGCGGTGCGAGTGAGATGGGGCGAGGGAGACAGAGCGAGGGAGACAGGTCGAGGGAGTGAGGGAGACGGAGCGAGGGAGGCGGTGCGAGTGAGACGGGGCGAGGGAGACGGGGCAAGGGAGACGGAGCGAGGGAGATGGAGCGAGGGAGACGGGGCGAGGGAGACGAAGCGAGGAAGACTGGGCAAGGGAGGCGGTGCGAGTGAGACGGGGTGAGGGAGACGGTGCGAGGGAGACGGGGCAAGGGAGACGAAGCGAGGGAGACGGTGCGAGGGAGACGGGGCGAGGGAGGCGGTGCGAGTGAGACGGGGCGAGGGAGACGGGGCAAGGGAGACGGAGCGAGGGAGACGGAGCGAGGGAGAGGGAGTGAAGGAGATGGGGCGATGGAGACGGGGCGAGGGAGACGGGGCGAGGGAGACGGGGCGAGGGAGACGGGGCGAGGGAGAGGGAGCGAGGGAGACGGAGCGAGGGAGACGGAGCGAGGGAGACGGAGCGAGGGAGACGGAGCGAGGGAGACGGAGCGAGGGAGACGGAGCGAGGGAGAGGGAGTGAGGGAGACGGGGAGAGGGAGCGAGGGAGAGGGAGCGAGGGAGAGGGAGTGAGGGAGATGGGGCGATGGAGACGGGGCGAGGGAGACGGGGCGAGCGAGACGGAGCGAGGGAGAACGGGCGAGGGAGATGGTGTGAGGGAGACGGTGCGAGGGAGACTGGATGAGGGAGAGGGAGCGAGGGAGACGGAGCGAGGGAGACGGGACGAGGGAGAGGGAGCGAGGGAGACAGGGCGAGGGAGACGGGGCGAGGGAGACGGGGCGAGGGAGACAGAGCGAGAGAAATGGAGCGAGGGAGACGGAGTGAGGGAGACGGGGCGAGGGAGACGGAGTGAGGGAGACGGGGCGAGGGAGACGGAACGAGTGAGAGGGAGCGAGGGAGACGGAGCGAGGGAGACGGGGCGAGGGAGACGGGGCGACGGAGACGGGGCGAGGGAGACGGAACGAGGGAGAGGGAGCGAGGGAGACGGAGCGAGGGAGACGGAGCGAGGGAGACGGGGCGAGGGAGACGGGGCGAGGGAGACGGGGCGAGGGAGACGGAACGAGGGAGAGGGAGCGAGGGAGACGGGGCGAGGGAGACGGGGCGAGGGAGACGGAGCGAGGGAGACGGAGCGAGGGAGACGGAGCGAGGGAGACGGAGCGAGGGAGACGGGGCGAGGGAGACGGAGCGAGGGAGACGGGGCGAGGGAGACGGGGCGAGGGAAACGGAGCGAGGGAGAGGGAGTGAGGGAGACGGAGTGAGGGAGACGGAGTGAGGGAGAGGGAGCGAGGGAGAGGGAGCGAGGGAGAGGGAGCGAGGGAGACGGAGCGAGGGAGACGGGGCGAGGGAGAGGGAGCGAGGGAGAGGGAGCGAGGGAGAGGGAGCGAGGGAGAGGGAGCGAGGGAGACGGAGCGAGGGAGACGGAGCGAGGGAGAGGGAGCGAGGGAGAGGGAGCGAGGGAGAGGGAGCGAGGGAGACGGAGCGAGGGAGAGGGAGCGAGGGAGAGGGAGCGAGGGAGACGGGGCGAGGGAGAGGGAGCGAGGGAGAGGGAGCGAGGGAGACGGAGCGAGGGAGAGGGAGCGAGGGAGACGGGGCGAGGGAGACGGGCCGAGGGAGACGGAGCACGGGAGAGGGAGCGAGGGAGAGGGAGCGAGGGAGAGAGAGCGAGGGTGACGGGGCGAGGGAGAGGGAGCGAGGGAGAGGGAGCGAGGGAGACGGAGCGAGGGAGACGGAGCGAGGGAGACGGAGCGAGGGAGAGGGAGCGAGGGAGACGGAGCGAGGGAGACGGAGCGAGGGAGAGGGAGCGAGGGAGATGGGGCGAGGGAGACGGAGCGAGGGAGAGGGAGCGAGGGAGAGGGAGCGAGGGAGAGGGAGCGCGGGAGAGGGAGCGAGGGAGATGGGGCGAGGGAGACGGAGCGAGGGAGAGGGAGCGAGGGAGAGGGAGCGAGGGAGAGGGAGCGAGGGAGAGGGAGCGAGGGAGAGGGAGCGAGGGAGAGGGAGCGAGGGAGAGGGAGCGAGGGAGAGGGAGCGAGGGAGATGGGGCGATGGAGACGGGGCGATGGAGACGGGGCGAGGCAGACGGGGCGAGCGAGACGGAGCGAGCGAGAACGGGCGAGGGAGACGGTGCGAGGGAGACTGGATGAGGGAGAGGGAGCGAGGGAGACGGAGCGAGGGAGACGGGACGAGGGAGAGGGAGCGAGGGAGACAGGGCGAGGGAGACGGAGCGAGGGAGACGGAGCGAGGGAGACGGGGCGAGGGAGACGGGGCGAGGGAGACGGGGCGAGGGAGACGGAGCGAGGGAGACGGGGCGAGGGAGACGGGGCGAGGGAGACAGAGCGAGAGAAATGGAGCGAGGGAGACGGAGTGAGGGAGACGGGGCGAGGGAGACGGAACGAGTGAGAGGGAGCGAGGGAGACGGAGCGAGGGAGACGGGGCGAGGGAGACGGGGCGAGGGAGAGAGAGCGAGGGTGACGGTGCGAGGGAGACGGAGCGAGGGAGACGGAGCGAGGGAGACGGAGCGAGGGAGACGGAGCGAGGGAGACGGAGCGAGGGAGACGGGGCGAGGGAGACGGGGCGAGGGAGACGGGGCGAGGGAGACGGGGCGAGGGAGACGGGGCGAGGGAAACGGAGCGAGGGAGAGGGAGCGAGGGAGACGGAGTGAGGGAGAGGGAGCGAGGGAGAGGGAGCGAGGGAGACGGGGCGAGGGAGACGGGGCGAGGGAGACGGGGCGAGGGAGAGGGAGCGAGGGAGAGGGAGTGAGGGAGACGGAGCGAGGGAGATGGAGCGAGGGAGACGGAGCGAGGGAGAGGGAGCGAGGGAGAGGGAGCGAGGGAGAGGGAGCGAGGGAGAGGGAGCGAGGGAGAGGGAGCGAGGGAGACGGAGCGAGGGAGACGGAGCGAGGGAGACGGGGCGAGGGAGAGGGAGCGAGGGAGAGGGAGCGAGGGAGACGGGGCGAGGGAGACGGGCCGAGGGAGACGGAGCACGGGAGAGGGAGCGAGGGAGATGGAGCGAGGGAGAGGGAGCGAGGGAGAGAGAGCGAGGGTGACGGGGCGAGGGAGAGGGAGCGAGGGAGAAGGAACGAGGGAGACGGAGCGAGGGAGACGGAGCGAGGGAGACGGAGCGAGGGAGAGGGAGCGAGGGAGACGGAGCGAGGGAGAGGGAGCGAGGGAGATGGGGCGAGGGAGACGGAGCGAGGGAGAGGGAGCGAGGGAGAGGGAGCGAGGGAGAGGGAGCGAGGGAGAGGGAGCGAGGGAGACGGAGCGAGGGAGAGGGAGCGAGGGAGATGGGGCGAGGGAGACGGAGCGAGGGAGAGGGAGCGAGGGAGAGGGAGCGAGGGAGACGGAGCGAGGGAGAGGGAGCGAGGGAGAGGGAGCGAGGGAGACGGAGCGAGGGAGAGGGAGCGAGGGAGATGGGGCGAGGGAGACGGAGCGAGGGAGACGGAGCGAGGGAGAGGGAGCGAGGGAGAGAGAGTGAGGGAGGCGGGGTGAGGGAGATGGGGCGAGGGAGAAGGAGCGAGGGAGACTGGGCGAGGGAGATGGGTCAAGGGAGAGGGAGCGAGGGAGGGGTGCGAGGGAGACGGAGCGAGGGAGACAGAGCGAGAGAGACGGATTGAGGTAGACGGAGCGAGGGAGACGGAGCGAGGGAGACGGAGCGAGGGAGACAGAGCGAGGGAGACGGGGCGAGGGAGACGGGGCGAGGGAGACGGGGCGAGGGAGACGGGGCGAGGGAGACGGGGCGAGGGAGACGGAGCGAGGGAGACGGAGCGAGGTAGAGGGGCGAGGGAGACGGTGCGAGGGAGACGGAGCGAGGGAGACGGGGCGAGGGAGACGGAACGAGGGAGAGGGAGTGAGGGATACGGAGCGAGGGAGACGGAGCGAGGTAGAGGGAGCGAGGGAGACGGAGCGAGGGAGACGGGGCGAGGGAGACGGAGCGAGGGAGACGGAGCGAGGGAGATGGGGCGAGGGAGACGGGTCAAGGGAGAGGTAGCAAGGGAGACGGGGCGAGGGAGACGGGGTGAGGGAGACTGTGCGAGGGAGACAGAGCGAGGGAGAGGGAGACAGAGCGATGGAGAGGGAGCGAGGGAGAGGGAGCAAGGGAGATGGGGCGAGGGAGACGGAGCGAGGGAGCTGGAGCGAGGGAGACGGAGCGAGGGAGACGGGGCGAGGGAGACGAGGTGAGAGAGACGGGGCGAGGGAGACGGAGCACGGGAGAGGGAACGAGGCAGACGGAGCGAGGGAGAGGGAGCGAGGGAGAGAGAGCGAGGGAGACGGAGCGAGGGAGATGGAGCGAGGGAGACGGAGCGAGGGAGACGGAGCGAGGGAGAGGGAGCGAGGGAGAGGGAGCGAGGGAGAGGGAGCGAGGGAGAGGGAGCGAGGGAGAGGGAGCGAGGGAGACGGAGTGAGGGAGAGGGAGCGAGGGAGAGGGAGCGAGGGAGACGGGGTGAGGGAGATGGGTCAAGGGAGAGGGAGCGAGGGAGGGGGGGCGAGGGAGACAAAGCGAGGGAGAGGGGGCGAGGGAGAGGAGGTGAGGGAGACAGTGCGAGGGAGATGGGGTGAGGGAGACGGCACGAGGGAGAGGGAGCAAGGGAGACGGAGCGAGGGAGAGGGAGTGAGGGAGATGGGGCGAGGGAGACAGAGCGAGTGAGATGGAGCGAGGTAGAGGGGGCGAGGGAGACGGGGCGAGGGAGACGGTGCGAGGGAGACGGGGCGAGGGAGACGGAGCGAGGGAGACGGAGCGAGGGAGACGGGGCGAGGGAGACGGGGTGAGGGAGACGGTGCGAGGGACACGGGGCGAGGGAGACGGAGCGAGGGAGACGGAGCGAGGGAGCGAGAGAGACGGAGCGAGGGAGACGGGGCGAGGAAGACGGTGCGAGGGAGACGGAGCGAGGGAGACGGTGCGAGGGAGACGGTGCGAGGGAGACGGGGCGAGGGAGACGGGGCGAGGGAGATGGAGCGAGGGAGACCGGGCGACGGAGATGGGGCGAGGGAGACGGAACGAGGGAGACGGGGCGAGGGAGACGGAACGAGGTAGAGGGAGTGAGGGAGACGGAGCGAGGGAGACAGGTCGAGGGAGATGGAGTGAGGGAGATGGAGCGAGGGAGTTGGTGTGAGGGAGACGGACTGAGGGACACGGAGCGAGGGAGATGGGGCGAGGGAGACAGAGCGAGTGAGATGGAGCGAGGTAGAGGGGGCGAGGGAGACGGGGCGAGGGAGACGGTGCGAGGGAGACGGTGCGAGGGAGACGGGGCGAGGGAGACGGAGCGAGGGAGACGGAGCGAGGGAGAGGGAGCGAGGGAGAGAGAGCGAGGGTGACGGGGCGAGGGAGAGGGAGCAAGGGAGAGGGAGCGAGGGAGACTGAGCGAGGGAGACGGAGCAAGGGAGACAGAGCGAGGGAGACGGAGCGAGGGAGAGGGAGCGAGGGAGAGGGAGCGAGGGAGAGGGAGCGAGGGAGACGGAGCGAGGGAGATGCGGCGAGGGAGCCGGAGCGAGGGAGACGGAGCGAGGGAGATGGGGCGAGGGAGACGGAGCGAGGGAGACTGGGCGAGGGAGACTGGGCGAGGGAGATGGAGCAAGGGAGACGGAGCGAGGGAGACGGAGCGAGGGAGAGGGGGCGAGGGAGAGGAGGTGAGGGAGACGGTGCGAGGGAGACAGGGCGAGGGAGACGGAGCGAGGGAGAGGGAGCGAGGGAGACGGAGCGAGGGAGAGAGAGCGAGGGTGACGGGGAGAGGGAGACGGAGCGAGGGAGACGGGGCGAGGGAGACGGAGCGAGGGAGAGGGAGTGAGGGAGAGGGAGCGAGGGAGAGGGAGCGAGGGAGATGGAGCGAGGGAGAGGGAGCGAGGGAGATGGAGTGAGGGAGAGGGAGTGAGGGAGACGGAGCGAGGGAGAGGGAGTGAGGGAGACGGTGTGAGGGAGAGGGAGCGAGGGAGATGGGGCGATGGAGATGGGGCGATGGAGATGGGGCGATGGAGACGGGGCGAGGGAGACAGAGTGAGGGAGACGGAGCGAGGGAGACGTGGCGAGGGAGTTGGGGTGAGGGAGATGGGGCGAGGGAGACGGGGCAAGGGAGATGGGGCGAAGGAGCGAGGGAACTGGGGCAAGGGAGACGGAGTGAGGGAGCGAGGGAGACGGGGTGAAGGAGACGGAATGAGGGAGCGAGGGAGATGGTGCGAGGGAGAGGGGGCGAGGGAGACGGAGCACGGGAGACGGAGCGAGGGAGACGGGGCAAGGGAGATGGGGCGAGGGAGATGGGGCGAGGGAGATGAAGCGAGGGAGATGGGGCGAGGGAGATGGAGCGAGGGAGACGGAGCGAGGGCGACGGAGCGAGGGCGACGGAGCGAGGGCGACGGAGCGAGGAAGACGGGGTGAGGGAGAGGGAGCGAAGGAGTCGGGGCAAGGGAGACGGAGCGAGGGAGACGGGGTGAAGGAGATGGAGTGAGGGAGCGAGGGAGATGGGGCGAGGGAGATGGGGTGAGGGAGATGGGGCGAGGGAGAGAGAGAGAGGGAGACGGAGCGAGGGAGACGGAGTGAGGGAGACGGGGCGAGGGAGACGGAGCGAGGGAGACGGAGCGAGGGAGACGGAGTGAGGGAGACGGGGCGAGGGAGACGGGGCGAGGGAGACGGAGCGAGGGAGACGCGGTGAGGGAGACGGAGCGAGGGAGACGGAGCGAGGGAGACGGTGTGAGGGAGAGGGAGCGAGGGAGACGGAGCGAGGGAGACAGAGCGAGGGAGACAGAGCGAGGGAGAGGGAGCGAGGGAGACGGGGCGAGGGAGACGGGGCGAGGGAGACGGAGCGAGGGAGACGCGGTGAGGGAGACGGACCGAGGGAGACGGAGCGAGGAAGACGGTGTGAGGGAGACGGAGCGAGGGAGACGGAGCGAGGGAGACGGGACGAGGGAGACGGGGCGAGGGAGACGGAGCGAGGGAGACGGGGCGAGGGAGACGGATTGTGGGAGAGGGAGCAAGGGAGACGGAGCGAGGGAGATGGAGCGAGAGAGAGGGAGGGAGATGGGGTGAGGGAGAGAGAGCGAGGGAGCGGGGGCGAGGGAGAGGGAGCGAGGAAGAGGGAGCGAGGGAGACGGAGCGAGAGAGAGGGGGCGAGGGAGAGGGAGTGAGGGAGAGGGTGCGAGGGAGACGGGGCGAGGGAGAGGGAGCGAGGGAGACGGAGCGAGGGAGCGAGGGAGACGGGGTGAGGGAGCGAGGGAGACGGAGCGAGAGAGAGGGGGCGAGGGAGAGGGAGTGAGGGAGAGGGAGTGAGGGAGAGGGTGCGAGGGAGACGGGGCGAGGGAGAGGGAGCGAGGGAGACGGAGCGAGGGAGCGAGGGAGACAGGGTGAGGGAGTGAGGGAGAGGGTGCGAGGGAGATGGGGCGAGGGAGACAGTGCGAGGGAGACGGAGTGAGGGAGAAGGGGGCGAGGGAGACGGGGCGAGGGAGACGGGGCGAGGGAGACGGGGCGAGGGAGAGGGAGCGAGGGAGACGGGGCGAGGGAAAGTGAGAGAGAGTGATGGAGCACGATAGACCAAGAACGAGACGGGGAGAGAGACAGACAGATAGAGAGAAGGAGGTCGGGACAGAGAGATGAGGAGACAGAGAGAAGGAGATAGAGACAGAGAGAGAGAGACAGGCAGATAGAGAGAAGGAGATAGAGACAGAGAGAGAGAGAGACAGGCAGATAGAGAGAAGGAGATAGAGACAGAGAGAGAGAGACAGGCAGATAGAGAGAAGGGGATAGAGACTGAGAGAGGGGGAGACAGAGAGAAGGAGATAGAGACAGTGAGAGAGAGACAGACAGATAGAGAGAAGGGGATAGAGACAGAGGGAGGGGGAGACAGAGAGAAGGAGATAGAGACAGTGAGAGAGAGACAGGCAGATAGAGAGAGAGAGAGACATAAGAAGAAAGCGCCAGGGAGAGAGAGCGAGAAAGGGAGAGACAGGGGGAGAGATGGGGCCGGGGGAAGAGAGAGAGAGACGGAGACAGAGAGAGCGATAGAGAGAGATTTTCTCCATTGGGGAAAGAAAGGGAGAGAAAGGGAAGAAAAGAGGGAAGAGAGAGAGTGTAAAGGGACGGAGAGTGAGAAACCGTGAGGCAGAGATGGGGACAGAGAAATGGAGGGAAAGTGTGAGAGACAGAGAGAGGGAAGGAGGGAGAGAGACAGAGAGAGGGAAGGAGAGAGAGACAGAGAGAGGGAAGGAGAGAGAGACAGAGAGAGGGAAGGAGAGAGAGACAGAGAGAGGGAAGGAGGGAGAGAGACGGAGAGAGGGAAGGAGAGAGAGAGAGAGACGGAGAGAGGGAAGGAGGGAGAGAGACAGAGAGAGAAGGAGAGAGACAGAGAGAGGGAAGGAGAGAGAGAGAGACGGAGAGAGGGAAGGAGAGAGAGAGAGAGAGAGGGAAGGAGAGAGAGAGAGACGGAGAGAGGGAAGGAGGGAGAGAGACGGAGAGAGGGAAGGAGGGAGAGAGACAGAGAGAGGGAGGGAGGGAGAGAGACAGAGAGAGGGAGGGAGGGAGAGAGACAGAGAGAGGGAGGGAGGGAGAGAGACAGAGAGAGGGAGGGAGGGAGAGAGACAGAGCGAGGGAGGGAGGGAGAGAGACAGAGAGAGGGAGGGAGGGAGAGAGACAGAGAGAGGGAGGGAGAGAGACAGAGAGAGGGAGGGAGGGAGAGAGAGGGAAGGAGGGAGACAGACAGAGAGAGGGAGGGAGGGAGAGAGACAGAGAGAGGGAGGGAGGGAGGGAGAGAGACAGAGAGAGGGAGGGAGGGAGAGAGAGGGAAGGAGGGAGACAGACAGAGAGAGGGAGGGAGGGAGAGAGACAGAGAGAGGGAGGGAGGGAGAGAGACAGAGAGAGGGAGGGAGGGAGAGAGACAGAGAGAGGGAGGGAGGGAGAGAGACAGAGAGAGGGAGGGAGGGAGAGAGAGGGAAGGAGGGAGACAGACAGAGAGAGGGAGGGAGGGAGAGAGACAGAGAGAGGGAGGGAGGGAGAGAGACAGAGAGAGGGAGGGAGAGAGACAGAGAGAGGGAGGGAGGGAGGGAGAGTGACAGAGAGAGGGAGGGAGGGAGAGAGACAGAGAGAGGGAGGGAGGGAGAGAGACAGAGAGAGGGAATGAGGGAGGGAGACAGAGAGAGGGAAGGAGGGAGAGAGACAGAGAGAGGGAATGAGGGAGGGAGACAGAGAGAGGGAATGAGGGAGGGATACAGAGAGAGGGAGGGAGGGAGAGAGACAGAGAGAGGGAATGAGGGAGGGAGACAGAGAGAGGGAAGGAGGGAGAGAGACAGAGAGAGGGAGGGAGGGAGACAGAGAGAGGGAGGGAGGGAGGGAGACAGAGAGAGGGAAGGAGGGAGGGAGACAGAGAGAGGGAGGGAGGGAGGGAGACAGAGAGAGGGAGGGAGGGAGAGAGACAGAGAGAGGGAGGGAGGGAGGGAGACAGAGAGAGGGAGGGAGGGAGAGAGACAGAGAGAGGGAATGAGGGAGGGAGACAGAGAGAGGGAGGGAGGGAGAGAGACAGAGAGAGGGAGGGAGGGAGGGAGACGGAGAGAGGGAATGAGGGAGGGAGACAGAGAGAGGGAGGGAGGGAGAGAGACAGAGAGAGGGAGGGAGGGAGGGAGACAGAGAGAGGGAGGGAGGGAGGGAGACAGAGAGAGGGAGGGAGGGAGACAGAGAGAGGGAGGGAGGGAGGGAGACAGAGAGAGGGAAGGAGGGAGGGAGACAGAGAGAGGGAATGAGGGAGAGAGAGAGACAGAGAGAGGGAGGGAGGGAGAGAGACGGAGAGAGGGAATGAGGGAGGGAGACAGAGAGAGGGAGGGAGGGAGAGAGACAGAGAGAGGGAGGGAGGGAGAGAGACGGAGAGAGGGAATGAGGGAGGGAGACAGAGAGAGGGAGGGAGGGAGACAGAGAGAGGGAGGGAGGGAGGGAGACAGAGAGAGGGAGGGAGCAAGGGAGTGTGTTCCCAGTGTGAGTAAAGGAAGGGGAGGGCTGAACTCAGCGTCTCCCGGGCTCCGTTGCTGAAGGAGCGAGGGAGCGGACCTGCCCCTCCCAGGAGAGACGTGTGCGAGGCAGGCTCCCTGCCCTTGTTCTCCTGGTCTCGTCCTTCCGCCCTACGCCGAGTGAGGGGATTGGAGGACAGGCCTCGGACGGCGAATGTGGAGCAGGCCCACTCGGTCCCCTATCTGTATGTCCCCGGCGGGGTGGGGGGAACCCTTGAATCGGATCCCTCCCCTACCCCCCCCCCCCCCCTGACTGTTCGCGCCTCCTCTGACCACCCGCCTCCTCCCCTGACCTCTGTGGGGGTGGGGGGGGGGGGGGTGGCGAGGAGGGAAGGCCCTCAGCCTCCACCTCCGGGAACTGGTCTCTTCGGGCCTACGCTCAACGTTGAAGCCTGCGACCTTTGTTGGTTCCCTTCGCCATTTCCCTTCGGGACAATGACCTCCCCCCACCGCCCCCCCAACTTTTCAATATCTTTCCCCCCCAACCCCCACCCAAAACCTCTACCCCACCCCACCACCCCCACCACCACCACCCCCCCCCCCCCCCCCCCACCACCAACCCCCACCTCCCCCTCCCCCTCCTGGGCTCAATGTCTCTCTTCCCCCACCCCCGCCCCGCCCCCCCCCCCCACACCCTCTCCCCCAACCCCACCTCCCCCCATTTCTTCAACGCGCTAGTTTTACAGTTTCTATATCGTTCTGCTGTCGTGTAACCTCGTCGCGACCTTTAACCCCCTCCGCCCTTTGACCCGGCCTATAGCAGACTGGATTTTCTGTTTAAAGACGAGAATTTTAAGGCACCGTAGTGTCAAGACGCGCAAAAAAAGGATACCATGTAAACTCAAACAAAACCAAGCATGTATATTCTGTGTACGCTGGACCTTCACCGGTGAAACGAAGGTTATCGACCTGATTGTATCCTAACTACCGGTAGGCCTCAGGCTTCTGTTGGCACTCTCCTCACTGACGTCGTGGGGGAGGTGGGGGGGGGGGGGGGGGGGGGGCGCTTTTCCTCCCCTGGGGAGACAATCACGATTTTGGCGCCAATTCTCCCTCCTCCTCCTCCTCCCGCCGACCCCAGCAACGCCGGCCCGCCAGGTCCCGGTGGTTCCAACCCAGGCCCGAAGCCCCAGGGTAGGCCGAGGTCCACGGCGGACCCCCCCCCCCCCCCCCCCCCCACCGTAACCGGCTCTCCGAGACGCGGCCAAGCCTCCGTTAGGCCCAAGGGCCTGGTGGTGGTGGTGGTGGTGGTGGTGGTGTGGAGGTGGGGGGGGGGGGGCGCATCTTGTGCGGCGTGAGGGAGATGCTAAGGCCGCTTCGAAATTCTCGGAGCAGGGCAAGGGGGTGGGGGGGGGGTGGTGGGGTGGGTGGCAGACGGGAGGATCTCCCAGTTGCCCGGGGTTGGGTTGGGGGTCGGGCCGGGGGTTGGATCGGGGTGCGGGGGAGGCTATAGAATTGGCGAGGATGCAACTCGGGCCTTGGCGTAAATTTAGCCTGGACTCGGCGGCGCTTGTTAGGCCCAGCTGGAGGCAGGCTGACTCGGCAAGGGCCCGAGCCGAGATGGGAGGCCCTAAGTTCCTCCTCCTTCAACCAAGTTCTCCGTGCTTTTGCGCCCGGAGGTGAGACGCGTGTGGGATGGGACTGCGGTGGGGAGTGCACAGGAGCCTCTGAAGACCTACTGCCATGATCTAGCTAATAAATGTATGTTTTTCACGCCATCTGAGTCCTCCTTGATGTTCGAAGACACAAGCGCTCGTGGGAAAAGCAAAAGCAAAGGGGCAAAAGTTCACCTCGCTATGATTTCCGGACTCCCTCTCCCGCTTGAAGCAGGAGTCCTTCCTCCTGCCTTTTGACCGGCTCCCGTTCTCCTCCCTCCACCCGGACCCCTCCCTCCGGCATCTCACCCCCCACCCCCCCCTCGATCTTTTCCAACTGTTGACATGACATTGGCCACCTCAAATTTCCTGCCCCTCTCGCCTGCTCTAACCTGCCTCCTTCCACACTCGACCCTACGGGGAACTCAGTTCTTCCTATCTTGACTCCCTTCTCTCTCCCCTTGTCCAGCCTCTTCCCACCTACGTCCGTGATTCCTCTGACACCCTCCATCATATCAACAATTTCCAGTTCCCTGGCCCCAATCGCCTCCTCTTCACCATGGACGTCCAATCCCTCTACACCTCACTCCCCCACCGCGATAGTCTAATGGCTCTCCTCCACTTCACCATGGACGTCCAATCCCTCTACACCTCCATTGCCCACCACGATGATCTGATGGCACTCCTCCTCTTCACCATGGATGTCCAATCCCTCTACACCTCCATCCCCCACCGCGATAGTCTGATGGCTCTCCTCCTCTTCACCATGGACGTCCAATCCCTCTACACCTCTATTGCCCGCCGCGGTGGTCTGATGGCTCTCCTCCTCTTCACCATGGACATCCAATCCTTCTACACATCCATCCCCCACCGGGATGGTCTGATGGCTCTCCTCCTCTTCACCATGGACGTCCAATCCCTCTACACCTCCATCCCCCACCAGGATGGTCTGATGGCTCTCCTCCTCTTCACCATGGACGTCCAATCCCTCTACACCTCCATCCCCCACCGCGATGGTCTGATGGCTCTCCTCCTCTTCACCATGGACATCCAATCCCTCTACACCTCCATCCCCCACCGGGATGGTCTGATGGCTCTCCTCCTCTTCACCATGGATGTCCAATCCCTCTACACCTCCATCCCCCACCGCAATAGTCTGATGGCTCTCCTCCTCTTCACCATGGACGTCCAATCCCTCTACACCTCTATTGCCCGCCGCGGTGGTCTGATGGCTCTCCTCCTCTTCACCATGGATGTCCAATCCCTCTACACATCCATCCCCCACCGCGATGGTCTGATGGCTCTCCTCCTCTTCACCATGGACGTCCAATCCCTCTACACCTCCATCCCCCACCGCGATGGTCTGATGGCTCTCCTCCTCTTCACCATGGACGTCCAATCCCTCTACACCTCCATCCCCCACCGCGATGGTCTGATGGCTCTCCTCCTCTTCACCATGGACGTCCAATCCCTCTACACCTCCATCCCCCACCGGGATGGTCTGAGGGCCCTTAGCTTCTTCCTCGAACAGAGGCCCGAACAATCCCCATCCACCACTACTCTCCTCTGTCTGGCTGAACTTGTTCTCACGCTGAAGAATTTCTCCTTCAACTCCTCTCACTTCCTCCAAATAAAAGGTGTGGCTATGGGTACCCGCATGGGCCCCAGTTATACCTGTCTCTTTATGGGGTATGTGGAACATTCCTTGTTCCAGACCTACTCCGGCCCCCTTCCACAACTCTTTCTCCGGTACATCGATGATTACTTCGGTGCTGCTTCATGCTCTCGTCGGGACCTGGAAAAATTTATTAATTTTGCTTCCAATCTCCACCCCTCCATCATTAGCCCACGGTCCATCTCTGACACTTCCCTTCCCTTCCTTGACCTCTCTCCCTCCATTACTACTAATGGTCTGTCCAACAATATTCATTCCAAGCCTACCGACTCCCACAGCTACCTCGACTACAGCTCCGAACACCCCGCTTCCTGTAAGGACTCCATCCCATTATCTTGGCTCCTTCGCCCTCATCGCATCTGCTCCCATGATGCCCCTTTCCAAAATGGTGCACTTCTGACATGTCTTCCTTAACCGGGGTTTCCCTCCAACAGTGGTTGACAGGGATCTCCTGCAGCTCTGCCCTCACGCCTTCCCCTCCCTCACAGAGCCATGATAGGGTCCCTCTTGTCCTCACTGATCACCCCACCAGCCTTCGCATTCAAAGGATCATCCTCCGCTATTTCCGCCAACTCCAGCATGATGCCACCACCAAACACATCTTCCCCTCACGCCCACTGTCGGAATTCCGCAGCGATCGTTCCCTCTTGGACACCCTTGGTCACTCATCCATCATCCTCAACACCTCAACACCCTCCCACAGCACCTTCCCATTCAACTGCAGAAGGTCCAACAAAACCCTTTACTTGCACTCTCCTCACCTTCGAAGGGCTCAAAGACACTTTTTAAGTGAAGCAGTATTTCATTTGCAGTGACAGAAATATGGTCCACGGCATTCGCTGCTCTCTATTCGGTTTCATCCACATCAGACTCAATAAAAAAAGTTCAGTCCAGAGGTATTCTGAGGTAAATCTCACTCGACACCGTCCCTATCAAACACTCCCAGGGCAGGTACAGCACGGGGTTAGATACAGAGTAAATCTCCCTCTACACTGTCCCCATCAAACACTCCCAGGACAGTACAGCACGGGGTTAGATACAGAATAAATCTCCCTCTACACCGTTCATTCAAAACACTCCCAGGACAGGTACAGCACGGGGTTAGATACAGAGTAAATCTCCCTCTACACTGTCCCCATCAAACACTCCCAGGACAGGTACAGCACGGGGTTAGATACAGAATAAATCTCCCTCGACACCGTTCATTCAAAACACTCCCAGGACAGGTACAGCACGGGTTTAGATACAGAGTAAATCTCCCTCTACGCTGTCCCCATCAAACACTCCCAGGACAGGTACAGCACGGGGTTAGATACAGAGTAACGCTCCCTCTACACTGTCCCCATCAAACACTCCCAGGACAGGTACAGCATGGGGTTAGATACAGAGTAAATCTCCCTCTACACCATCCCCATCAAACACTCCCAGGACAGGTACAGCACGGGGTTAGATACAGAGTAAAGCTTCCCTCTACACCGTCCTCACCTAACACTCCCAGGACAGGTACAGCACGGGGTTAGATACAGAGTAAAGCTCCCTCTACACTGTCCCCATCAAACACTCCCAGGACAGGAACAGCACGGGGTTAGATACAGAGTAAATCCCCCTCTACACCGTCCCCATCAAACACTCCCAGGACAGGGACAGCACGGGGTAAGATACAGAGTAAAGTTGTCTCTACACTGTCCCCATCAAACACTCCCAGGACAGGTACAGCACGGGGTTAGATACAGAGTAAAGCTCCCTCTACACTGTCCCCATCAAACACTCCCAGGACAGGTACAGCACGGGGTTAGATACAGAGTAAATCTCCCTCTACACCGTCCCCATCAAACACTCCCAGGACAGGTACAGCACGGGGTTAGATACAGAGTAAATCTCCCTCTACACCGTCCCCATCAAACACTCCCAGGACAGGTACAGCACGGGGTTAGATAGAGAGTAAATCTCCCTCTACACCGTCCCCATCAAACACTCCCAGGACAGGTACAGCACGGGGTTAGATACAGAGTAAATCTCCCTCTACACTGTCCCCATCAAACACTCCCAGGACAGGTACAACACGGGGTTAGATACAGAGTAAATCTCCCTCTACACTGTCCCCATCAAACACTCCCAGGACAGGTACAGCACGGGGTTAGATACAGAGTAAAGCTCCCTCTACACCGTCCCCA
This sequence comes from Carcharodon carcharias, assembly GCF_017639515.1. Classification (NCBI taxonomy): domain Eukaryota; kingdom Metazoa; phylum Chordata; class Chondrichthyes; order Lamniformes; family Lamnidae; genus Carcharodon; species Carcharodon carcharias. The sequence goes on from NC_054506.1 coordinate 1,040,864, forward strand.
TCAAACACTCCCAGGACAGGTACAGCAAGGGGAAGATACAGAGTAAATCGCCCTCTACACTGTCCCCATCAAACACTCCCAGGACAGGGACAGCAAGGGGAAGATACAGAGTAAATCGCCCTCTACACTGTCCCCATCAAACACACCCAGGACAGATAGAGCACGGGGTTAGATACAGAGTAAATCTCCCTCTACACTGTCCCCATCAAACACTTCCAGGACAGGTACAGCACGGGGTTAGATACAGAGTAAATCGCCCTCTACACTGTCCCCATCAAACACTCCCAGGACAGATACAGCACGGGGTTAGATACAGAGTAGATCTCCCTCTACACCGTCCCCGTCAAACACTCCCAGGACAGGTACAGCACGGGGTTAGATACAGAGTAAATCTCCCTCTACACTGTCCCCATCAAACAATCCCAGGACAGGTACAGCACGGGGTTAGATACAGAGTAAATCTCCCTCTACACTGTCCCCATCAAACACTCCCAGGACAGGTACAGCACGGGGTTAGATACAGAGTAAATCTCCCTCTACACTGTCCCCATCAAACACTCCCAGGACAGGTACAGCACGGGGTTAGATACAGAGTAAATCTCCCTCTACACTGTCCCCATCAAACACTCCCAGGACAGGTACAGCACGGGGTTAGATACAGAGTAAATCTCCCTCTACACCGTCCCCATCAAACACTCCCAGGACAGGTACAGCACGGGGTTAGATACAGAGTAAAGATCCCTCTACACTGTCCCCATCAAACACTCCCAGGACAGGTACGGCACGGGGTTAGATACAGAGTAAATCTCCCTCTACACCATCCCCATCAAACACTCCCAGGACAGGTACAGCACGGGGTTAGATACAGAGTAAATCTCCCTCTACACCATCCCCATCAAACACTCCCAGGACAGGTACAGCACGGGGTTAGATACAGAGTAAAACTCCCTCTACACCGTCCCCATCAAACACTCCCAGGACAGGTATAGCACGGGGTTAGATACAGAGTAAATCTCCCTCTACACTGTCCCCATCAAACACTCCCAGGACAGGTACAGCACAGGGTTAGATACAGAGTAAATCTCCCTCTACACTGTCCCCATCAAACACTCCCAGGATAGGGACAGCACAGGGTTAGATAAAGAGTAAACGTCCCACTACCCTGTTTCCATCAAACATTCCCAGGTCAGCTACAGCACGAGGTTAGATACAAAGTAAAGGTCCCTCTACACTGTCCCCATCAAACACTCCCAGGACAGGTACAGCACGGGGTTAGATACAGTATAAATCTCCCTCTACACCATCTCCGTCAAACACTCCCAGGGCAGGTACAGCACGGGGTTAGATACAGAATAAAGCTCTCTCTACACTTACCCCATCAAACACTCCCAGGACAGGTACAGCACGGGGTTAGATACAGAGTAAATCTCCTTCTAAATGGTTCCCATCAAACACTCCGAGGACAGGGACAGCTCGGGGTTGGATACAGATTAATGCTCCCTCTACACCATCCCACTCAAAAACTCCCAGCACAGTTACAACATTGGGTTAGATACAGAGTAAACTCCCTGTACACCGTCCCCATCAAACACTCCCAGGACAGGTACAGCACGGGGTTAGATACAGAGTAAATCTCCCTCTACACCTTCCCCATCAAACACTCCCAGGACAGGTACAGCACGGGGTTAGATACAGAGACAATGTCCCTCTGAACTGTCCCCATCAAACACTCCCAGGACAGGTACAGCACGGGGTTAGATACAGAGTAAATCTCCCTCTACACCGTCCCCATCAAACACTCCCAGGACAGGTACAGCACGGGGTTAGATACAGAATAAATCTCCCTCGACACCGTTCATTCAAAACACTCCCAGGACAGGTACAGCACAGGGTTAGATACAGAGTAAACCTCCCTCTACACTGTCCCCATCAAACACTCCCAGGACAGGTACAGCACAGGGTTAGATACAGAGTAAATCCTCCCTCTACACCTGTCCCCATCAAACACTCCCAGGACAGATACAGCACGGGGTTAGATACAGAGTAAATCTCCCTCTACACTGTCCCCATCAAACACTCCCAGGACAGGTACAGCACGGGGTTAGATACAGAGTAAATCTCCCTCTACACTGTCCCCATCAAACACTCCCAGGACAGGTACAGCACGGGGTTAGATACAGAGTAAATCTCCCTCTACACTGTCCCCATCAAACACTCCCAGGACAGGTACAGCACAGGGGTTAGATACAGAGTAAATCTCCCTCTACACCTGTCCCCATCAAACACTCCCAGGACAGGTACAGCACAGGGTTAGATACAGAGTAAATCTCCCTCTCCACCGTCCCCATCAAACACTCCCAGGACAGATACAGCACGGGGTTAGATACAGAGTAAAGCTTCCTCTACACTGTCCCCATCAAACACTCCCAGGACAGATACAGCACGGGGTTAGATACAGAGTAAAGCTTCCTCTACACTGTCCCCATCAAACACTCCCAGGACAGGTACAGCACGGGGTTAGATACAGAGTAAATCTCCCTCTACACTGTCCCCATCAAACACTCCCAGGACAGGTACAGCACGGGGTTAGATACAGAGTAAATCACCCTCTACACTTTCTCCATCAAACACTCCCAGGACAGGTACAGCACGGGGTTAGATACAGAGTAAATCTCCTTCTACACTGTCCCCGTCAAACACTCCCAGGACAGGTACAGCACAGGATTAGATACAGAGTAAATCTCCCTCTACACTGTCCCCATCAAACACTCCCAGGACAGGTACAGCACGGTGTTAGATACAGAGTAAATCTCCCTCTACACTGTCCCCATCAAACACTCCCAGGACAGGTACAGCACGGTGTTAGATACAGAGTAAATCTCCCTCTATACTGTCCCCATCAAATACTCCCAGGACAGGGACAGCACGGGGTTAGATACAGAGTAAATCTCCTTCTACACTGTCCCCATCTAACACTCCCAGGACAGGTACAGCACGGGGTTAGATACAGAGTAAATCTCCCTCTACACTGTCCCCATCAAACACTCCCAGGACAGGTACAGCACGGGGTTAGATACAGAGTAAATCTCCCTCTACACTGTCCCCATCAAACACTCCCAGGACAGGTACAGCACGGGGTTAGATACAGTATAAATCTCCCTCTACACCATCTCCGTCAAACACTCCCAGGACAGGTACAGTACGGGGTTAGATACAGAATAAAGCTCTCTCTACACTTACCCCATCAAACACTCCCAGGACAGGTACAGCACGGGGTTAGATACAGAGTAAATCTCCTTCTAAATGGTTCCCATCAAACACTCCGAGGACAGGGACAGCTCGGGGTTGGATACAGATTAATGCTCCCTCTACACCATCCCACTCAAAAACTCCCAGCACAGTTACAACATTGGGTTAGATACAGAGTAAACTCCCTGTACACCGTCCCCATCAAACACTCCCAGGACAGGTACAGCACGGGGTTAGATACAGAGTAAATCTCCCTCTACACCTTCCCCATCAAACACTCCCAGGACAAGTACAGCACGGGGTTAGATACAGAGACAATGTCCCTCTGAACTGTCCCCATCAAACACTCCCAGGACAGGTACAGCACGGGGTTAGATACAGAGTAAATCTCCCTCTACACCGTCCCCATCAAACACTCCCAGGACAGGTACAGCACGGGGTTAGATACAGAATAAATCTCCCTCGACACCGTTCATTCAAAACACTCCCAGGACAGGTACAGCACAGGGTTAGATACAGAGTAAATCTCCCTCTACACTGTCCCCATCAAACACTCCCAGGACAGGTACAGCACGGGGTTAGATACAGAGTAAACCTCCCTCTACACTGTCCCCATCAAACACTCCCAGGACAGGTACAGCACAGGGTTAGATACAGAGTAAATCTCCCTCTACACCGTCCCCATCAAACACTCCCAGGACAGATACAGCACGGGGTTAGATACAGAGTAAATCTCCCTCTACACCGTCCCCATCAAACACTCCCAGGACAGGTACAGCACGGGGTTAGATACAGAGTAAATCTCCCTCTACACTGTCCCCATCAAACACTCCCAGGACAGGTACAGCACGGGGTTAGATACAGAGTAAATCTCCCTCTACACTGTCCCCATCAAACACTCCCAGGACAGGTACAGCACGGGGTTAGATACAGAGTAAACCTCCCTCTACACTGTCCCCATCAAACACTCCCAGGACAGGTACAGCACAGGGTTAGATACAGAGTAAATCTCCCCCTACACCGTCCCCATCAAACACTCCCAGGACAGGTACAGCACGGGGTTAGATACAGAGTAAATCTCCCTCTACACCGTCCCCATCAAACACTCCCAGGACAGGTACAGCACGGGGTTAGATACAGAGTAAATCTCCCTCTACACTGTCCCCATCAAACACTCCCAGGACAGGTACAGCACGGGGTTAGATACAGAGTAAATCTCCCTCTACACCGTCCCCATCAAACACTCCCAGGACAGGTACAGCACGGGGTTAGATACAGAGTAAATCTCCTTCTACACTGTCCCCGTCAAACACTCCCAGGACAGGTACAGCACAGGATTAGATACAGAGTAAATCTCCCTCTACACTGTCCCCATCAAACACTCCCAGGACAGGTACAGCACGGGGTTAGATACAGAGTAAATCTCCTTCTACACTGTCCCCATCAAACACTCCCAGGACAGGTACAGCACGGGGTTAGATACAGAGTAAATCTCCCTCTACACTGTCCCCATCAAACACTCCCAGGACAGGTACAGCACGGGGTTAGATACAGAGTAAATCTCCTTCTACACTGTCCCCATCAAACACTCCCAGGACAGGTACAGCACGGGGTTAGATACAGAGTAAAGCTCCCTCTACACCGTCCCCATCAAACACTCCCAGGACAGGTACAGTACGGGGTTAGATACAGAGTAAATCTCCCTCTACACTGTCCCCATCAAACACTCCCAGGACAGGTACAGCACGGTGTTAGATACAGAGTAAATCTCCCTCTACACTGTCCCCATCAAACACTCCCAGGACAGGTACAGCACGGTGTTAGATACAGAGTAAATCTCCCTCTATACTGTCCCCATCAAACACTCCCAGGACAGGGACAGCACGGGGTTAGATACAGAGTAAATCTCCCTCTACACTGTCCCCATCTAACACTCCCAGGACAGGTACAGCACGGGGTTAGATACAGAGTAAATCTCCCTCTACACTGTCCCCATCAAACACTCCCAGGACAGGTACAGCACGGGGTTAGATACAGAGTAAAACTCCCTCTACACCGTCCCCATCAAACACTCCCAGGACAGGTACAGCACGGGATTAGAAACAGAGTAAATCTCCCTCTACACCGTCCCCATCAAACACTCCCAGGACAGGTACAGCACGGGGTTAGATACAGAGTAAATCTCCCTCTACACTGTCCCCATCAAACACTCCCAGGACAGGTACAGCACGGGGTTAGATACAGAGTAAATCTCCCTCTACACTGTCCCCATCAAACACTCCCAGGACAGGTACAGCACGGGGTTAGATACAGAGTAAATCTCCCCCTACACTGTCCCCATCAAACACTCCCAGGACAGGTACAGCACGGGGTTAGATACAGAGTAAAGCTTCCTCTACACTGTCCCCATTACACACGCAGGACAGGTACAGCACGGGGTTAGATACAGAGTAAATCTCCCTCTACACCGTCCCCATCAAACACTCCCAGGACAGGTACAGCACGGGGTTAGATACAGAGTAAATCTCCCTCTACACCGTCCCCATCAAACACTCCCAGAACAGGTACAGCACGGGGTTAGATACAGAGTAAAACTCCCTCTACACCGTCCCCATCAAACACTCCCAGGACAGGTACAGCACAGGGTTAGATACAGAGTAAATCTCCCTCTACACCGTCCCCATCAATCACGCCCACGACAGGTACAGCACGGGGTTAGATACAGAGTAAAGCTCCCTCTACACTGTCCCCATCTAACACTCCCAGGACAGGTACAGCACGGGGTTAGATACAGAGTAAACGTCCCACTACCCTGTTTCCATCAAACATTCCCAGGTCAGCTACAGCACGAGGTTAGATACAAAGTAAAGGTCCCTCTACACTGTCCCCATCAAACACTCCCAGGACAGGTACAGCACGGGGTTAGATACAGTATAAATCTCCCTCTACACCATCTCCGTCAAACACTCCCAGGACAGGTACAGTACGGGGTTAGATACAGAGTAAAGCTTCCCTCTACACCGTCCGCATCAAACAAGCCCAGGGCAGGTACAGCACGGGGTTAGATACAAATAAAGCTCTCTCTACACTTACCCCATCAAACACTCCCAGGACAGGTACAGCACAGAGTTAGATACAGAGTAAATCTCCCTCTACACTGTCCCCATCAAACACTCCCAGGACAGGTACAGCACGGAGTTAGATACAGAGTAAATCTCCTTCTAAATGGTTCCCATCAAACACTCCGAGGACAGGGACAGCTCGGGGTTGGATACAGATTAATGCTCCCTCTACACCATCCCACTCAAAAACTCCCAGCACAGTTACAACATTGGGTTAGATACAGAGTAAACTCCCTGTACACCGTCCCCATCAAACACTCCCAGGACAGGTACAGCACGGGGTTAGATACAGAGTAAATCTCCCTCTAGACCTTCCCCATCAAACACTCCCAGGACAAGTACAGCACGGGGTTAGATACAGAGACAATGTCCCTCTGAACTGTCCCCATCAAACACTCCCAGGACAGGTACAGCACGGGGTTAGATACAGAGTAAATCTCCCTCTACACCGTCCCCATCAAACACTCCCAGGACAGGTACAGCACGGGGTTAGATACAGAGTAAAGCTTCCTCTACACTGTCCCCATCAAACACTCCCAGGACAGGTACAGCACGGGGTGAGATACAGAGTGAATCTCCCTCTACACTGTCCCCATCAAACACTCCCAGGACAGGTACAGCACGGGGTTAGATACAGAGTAAACCTCCCTCTACACCGTCCCCATCAAACACTCCCAGGACAGGTACAGCACGGGGTTAGATACAGAGTAAAAATCCCTTTACACCATCTCCATGAAACACTCCCAGGATAGAACAGCACGGGCTTACATACAGAGTAACGCTTCCTCTACACCATCCCAATAAAATACTCCCAGGAAAGGTACAGCACAGTGTTAGATACAGAGACAATGTCCCTCTGAACTGTCCCAAGCAAACACTCCCAGGATAGGAACAGCACGGGATTAGATGCAGAGTAATTCTCCCTCTACACTGTTCCCATCAAACACTCCCAGGACAGGTACAGCACGGGGTTAGATACAGAGTAAATCTCCCTCTACACTGTCCACATCAAACACTCCCAGGGCATGTACAGCACGGGGTTAGATACAGAGTAAATCTTCCTCCACACCATCCCCATAAAAAACTACCAGGAGAGGTACAGCACGGGGTTAGATACAGAGTAAATCTCCCTCTACACCTTCCCCATCAAACACTCCCAGGACAGATACAGCACGGGGTTAGATACAGAGTAAATCTCCCTCTACACCGTCCCCATCAAACACTCCCAGGACAGGTACAGCACGGGGTTAGATACAGAGTAAATCTCCCTCTACACCGTCCCCATCAAACACTCCCAGGACAGGTACAGCACGGGGTTAGATACAGAGTAAATCTCCCTCTACACTGTCCCCATCAAACACTCCCAGGACAGGGACAGCACGGGGATAGATACAGAGTAAATATCCCTCTACACTGTCCCCATCAAACTCTCGTCTGTGCGCAGTGATGGGGAATGATGAATTCTGTCTCTGCTGTTGGAAGGAGGCACATGAGTTCACAGAGGACACCTGGAACATCTGGAGGACTTTACCAAACACAGGAGCTTCAGTCGAGTTTCATCATCTATTGCATCAACCTGAAGCAATCATCTGTCTGATCTTTACTGAAGCCATAATCGCCAGGGATGGAAAATATGCCATGAATTAATCTGTCATAAGTAAATACCAGCTTAAACGGGGAGAATGAGGGAGAGAGAGAGGAGGGTCAATCATTAGGGAGCGCCGCACTGTCAGAGGGTCAGTACTGAGGGAGAGCCGCGCTGTCGGAGGGTCAGTGCTGAGGGAGAGCCGCACTGTCGGAGGGTCAGTGCTGAGGGAGAGCCGCACTGTCGGAGGGTCAGTGCTGAGGGAGAGCCGCGCTGTCGGAGGGTCAGTGCTGAGGGAGAGCCGCACTGTCGGAGGGTCAGTGCTGAGGGAGAACCGCACTGTCGGAGGGTCAGTGCTGAGGGAGAACCGCACTGTCGGAGGGTCAGTACTGAGGGAGAGCCACACTGTCGGAGGGTCAGTGCTGAGGGAGTGCCGCACTGTCGGAGGGTCAGTGCTGAGGGAGAGCCGCACTGTCGGAGGGTCAGTACTGAGGGGGTGCCGCACTGTCGGAGGGTCAGTGCTGAGGGAGTGCCGCATTGTCGGAGGGTCAGTGCTGAGGGAGAGCCGCACTGTCGGAGGGTCAGTGCTGAGGGAGAGCCGCACTGTCGGAGGGTCAGTGCTGAGGGAGAGCCGCACTGTCGGAGGGTCAGTGCTGAGGGAGAGCCGCACTGTCAGAGGGTCAGTACTGAGGGAGAGCCACACTGTCGGAGGGTCAGTACTGAGGGAGTGCCGCACTGTCGGAGGGTCAGTGCTGATGGAGAGCCGCACTGTCGGAGGGTCAGTACTGAGGGAGAGCCGCACTGTCGGAGGGTCAGTACTGAGGGAGCGCCGCACTGTCGGAGGGTCAGTACTGAGGGAGAGCCACACTGTCGGAGGGTCAGTGCTGAGGGAGTGCCGCACTGTCGGAGGGTCAGTGCTGAGGGAGAGCCGCACTGTCGGAGGGTCAGTACTGAGGGGGTGCCGCACGGTCGGAGGGTCAGTGCTGAGGGAGAGCCGCACTGTCGGAGGGTCAGTGCTGAGGGAGAGCCGCACTGTCGGAGGGTCAGTGCTGAGGGAGAGTCGCAGTGTCGGAGGCTCAGTGCTGAGGGAGCGCCGCACTGTCGGAGTGTCAGTACTGAGGGAGAGCCGCACTGTCGGAGGGTCAGTACTGAGGGAGTGCCGCACTGTCGGAGGGTCAGTGCTGAGGGAGAGCCGCACTGTCGGAGGGTCAGTACTGAGGGAGAGCCACACTGTCGGAGGGTCAGTGCTGAGGGAGCGTTGCAGTGTCGGAGGGTCAGTGCTGAGGGAGCGTTGCAGTGTCGGAGGGTCAGTGCTGAGGGAGAGCCGCACTGTCGGAGGGTCAGTACTGAGGGAGAACCGCACTGTCGGAGGGTCAGTACAGAGGGAGAGCCACACTGTCGGAGGGTCAGTGCTGAGGGAGCGCCGCACTGTCGGAGGGTCAGTGCTGAGGGAGAGCCGCACTGTCGGAGGGTCAGTACTGAGGGAGAGCCGCACTGTCGGAGGGTCAGTACTGAGGGAGTGCCGCACTGTCGGAGGGTCAGTACTGAGGGAGAGCCGCACTCGCGGAGGGTCAGTGCTCAGGGGAGCGCCTGAACCGTCGGAGGGTCAGTGCTGAGGTAGAGCCGCACTGTCGGAGGGTCAGTACTGAGGGAGAGCCGCACTGTCAGAGGGTCAGTACTGAGGGAGAGCCGCACTGTCGGAGGGTCAGTGCTGAGGGAGAGCCGCACTGTCGGAGGGTCAGCACTGAGGGAGATGCCGCACGGTCGGAGGGTCAGTGCTGAGGGAGAGCCGCACTGTCGGAGGGTCAGTGCTGAGGGAGAGTCCGCAGCTGTCGGAGGGTCAGTGCTGAGGGAGAGCCGCACTGTCGGAGGGTCAGTACTGAGGGAGAGCCGCACTGCCGGAGGGTCAGTACTGAGGGAGTGCCGCACTGTCGGAGGGTCAGTGCTGAGGGAGAGCCGCACTGTCGGAGGGTCAGTACTGAGGGAGAGCCACACTGTCGGAGGGTCAGTGCTGAGGGAGCGTTGCAGTGTCGGAGGGTCAGTGCTGAGGGAGCGTTGCAGTGTCGGAGGGTCAGTGCTGAGGGAGAGCCGCACTGTCGGAGGGTCAGTACTGAGGGAGAGCCGCACTGTCGGAGGGTCAGTACAGAGGGAGAGCCACACTGTCGGAGGGTCAGTGCTGAGGGAGCGCCGCACTGTCGGAGGGTCAGTGCTGAGGGAGAGCCGTACTGTCGGAGGGTCAGTACTGAGGGAGAGCCGCACTGTCGGAGGGTCAGTACTGAGGGAGTGCCGCACTGTCGGAGGGTCAGTACTGAGGGAGAGCCGCACTCTCGGAGGGTCAGTGCTCAGGGGGCGCTGAACCGTCGGAGGGTCAGTGCTGAGGTAGAGCCACACTGTCGGAGGGTCAGTGCTGAGGGAGCGCCGCACTGTCGGAGGGTCAGTGCTGAGGGAGAGCCGCACTGTCGGAGGGTCAGTACTGAGGGAGAGCCGCACTGTCGGAGGGTCAGTACTGAGGGAGTGCCGCACTGTCGGAGGGTCAGTACTGAGGGAGAGCCGCACTCTCGGAGGGTCAGTGCTCAGGGGGCGCTGAACCGTCGGAGGGTCAGTGCTGAGGTAGAGCCGCACTGTCGGAGGGTCAGTACTGAGGGAGAGCCGCACTGTCGGAGGGTCAGTACTGAGGGAGAGCCGCACTGTCGGAGTGTCAGTGCTGAGGGAGAGCCGCACTGTCGGAGGGTCAGTACTGAGGGGGTGCCGCACGGTCGGAGGGTCAGTGCTGAGGGAGAGCCGCACTGTCGGAGGGTCAGTGCTGAGGGAGAGTCGCAGTGTCGGAGGCTCAGTGCTGAGGGAGCGCCGCACTGTCGGAGTGTCAGTACTGAGGGAGAGCCGCACTGCCGGAGGGTCAGTACTGAGGGAGTGCCGCACTGTCGGAGGGTCAGTGCTGAGGGAGAGCCGCACTGTCGGAGGGTCAGTACTGAGGGAGAGCCACACTGTCGGAGGGTCAGTGCTGAGGGAGCGTTGCAGTGTCGGAGGGTCAGTGCTGAGGGAGCGTTGCAGTGTCGGAGGGTCAGTGCTGAGGGAGAGCCGCACTGTCGGAGGGTCAGTACTGAGGGAGAGCCGCACTGTCGGAGGGTCAGTACAGAGGGAGAGCCACACTGTCGGAGGGTCAGTGCTGAGGGAGCGCCGCACTGTCGGAGGGTCAGTGCTGAGGGAGAGCCGTACTGTCGGAGGGTCAGTACTGAGGGAGAGCCGCACTGTCGGAGGGTCAGTACTGAGGGAGTGCCGCACTGTCGGAGGGTCAGTACTGAGGGAGAGCCGCACTCTCGGAGGGTCAGTGCTCAGGGGGCGCTGAACCGTCGGAGGGTCAGTGCTGAGGTAGAGCCGCACTGTCGGAGGGTCAGTACTGAGGGAGAGCCGCACTGTCGGAGGGTCAGTACTGAGGGAGAGCCGCACTGTCGGAGGGTCAGTGCTGAGGGAGTGCCGCACTGTCGGAGGGTCAGTGCTGAGGGAGAGCCGCATTGTCGGAGGGTCAGTACTGAGGGAGAGCCGTACTGTCGGAGGATCAGTGCTGAGGGAGAGCCGCACTGTCGGAGGGTCAGTACTGAGGGAGAGCCGCACTGTCGGAGGATCAGTGCTGAGGGAGTTCCACACTCTCAGACGGTCAGTGCTGAGGGAGAGCTGCACTGTCAGAGGGACAGTACTGAGGGAGAGCTGCACTGTCAGAGGGTCAGTGCTGAGGGAGAGCTGCACTGTCAGAGGGACAGTACTGAGGGAGAGCTGCACTGTCAGAGGGTCAGTGATGAGGGAGAGCCGCACTGTCGGAGGGTCAGTGCTGAAGGAGAGCCGCACTGTGTGAAGGTCAGTGCTGAGGGAGTGCCGCACTGTCGGAGGGTCAATACTCAGGGAGCGTCGAACTGTCGGAGGGTCGGTGCTGAGGGAGTGCCGCACTGTCGGAAGGTCAGTGCTGAGGGAGAGCCGCACTGTCGGAGGGTCAGTACTGAGGGAGAGCCGCTCTGTCGGAGGGTCAGTACTGAGGGAGTGCCGCAATGTCGGAGGGTCAGTGCTGAGGGAGAGCCGCACTGTCGGAGGGTCAGTACTGAGGGAGTGCCGCACTGTCGGAGGGTCAGTACTGAGGGACTGCCGCACTTCGGAGGGTCAGTACTGAGGGAGAGCCGCACTGTCGGAGGGTCAGTACTGAGGGAGAGCCGCACTGTTGGAGGGTCAGTGCTGAGGGAGAGGCGCACTGTCGAAGGGTCAGTACTGAGGGAGTGCCTCACTGTCTGAGGGTCAGTGCTGAGGGGGAGCCGCACTGTTGGAGGGTAAGTGCTGAGGGAGAGCCGCACGGTCGGAGGGTCAGTACTGAGGGACTGCCGCACTTCGGAGGGTCAGTAATGAGGGAGAGCCGCACTGTCTGAGGGTCAGTACAGAGGGAGTGCCGCACTGTCAGAGTGTCTGTACTGAGGGAGAGCCGCACTGTCGCAGGGTCAGTACTGAGGGAGCGCCGCAATGTCGGAGGGTCAGTACTGAGGGAGAGCCGCACTGTCGGAGGGTCAGTGCTGATGGAGAGCCGCACTGTCAGAGGGTAAGTACTGAGGGAGAGCCGCACTGTCAGAGGGTCGGTGCTGAGGGAGAGCCGCACTGTCGGAGGGTCAGTGCTGAGGGAGAGCTGCACTGTCGGATGGTCAGTGCTGATGGAGAGCCGCACTGTCGGAGGGTCAGTGCTGAGGGAGAGCCGCACTGTCGGAGGGTCAGTGCTGAGGGAGAGCCGCACTGTCGGAGGGTCAGTACTGAGGGAGAGCCGCACTGTCGGAGGGTCAGTACTGAGGGAGTGCTGCACTGTCGGATGGTCAGTGCTGAGGGAGAGCCGCACTGTCAGATGGTCAGTGCTGAGGGAGAGCCGCACTGTCGGAGGGTCAGTGCTGAGGGAGCGCCGCACTGTCGGAGGGTCAGTGCTGAGGGAGTGCCGCACTTCGGAGGGTCAGTACTGAGGGAGAGCCGCACTGTCAGATGGTCAGTGCTGAGGGAGCGCCGCACTGTCGGAGGGTCAGTGCTGAGGGAGTGCCGCACTTCGGAGGGTCAGTACTGAGGGAGAGCCGCACTGTCAGATGGTCAGTGCTGAGGGAGTGCTGCACTGTCAGAGGGTCAGCGCTGAGTGATAGCCGCACTGTCGGAGGGTCAGTGCTGAGGGAGAGCCGCACTTTCTGAGGGTCAGTGCTGAGGGAGAGCCGCACTGTCGGAGGGTCAATGCTGAGGGAGAGCCGCACTGTCGGAGGGTCAGTGTTGAGGGAGTGCCGCACTGTCGGAGGGTCAGTACAGAGGGAGCGCCGCACTGTCGGAGGGTCAGTACTGAGGGAGAGCGGCACTGTCGGAGGGTCAGTGCTGAGGGAGAGCCGCACTGTCAGACGGTCAGTGCTGAGGGAGTGCCGCACTGTCGGAGGGTCAGTACTGAGGGAGAGCCGCACTGTCAGACGGTCAGTGCTGAGGGAGTGCCGCACTGTCGGAGGGTCAGTACTGAGGGAGAGCCGCACTGTCAGACGGTCAGTGCTGAGGGAGTGCTGCACTGTCAGAGGGTCAGTGCTGAGGGAGAGCCGCACTGTCGGAGGGTCAGTACTGAGGGAGAGCCGCACTGTCAGACGGTCAGAGCTGAGGGAGCGCCGCACTGTTGGAGGGTCGGTGCTGAGGGAGAGACGCACTGTCGGAGGGTCAGTACTGAGGGAGCGCCGCACTGTCGGAGGGTCAGTACTGAGGGAGAGCTGCACTGTCAGAGGGTCAGTGCTGAGGGAGAGCCGCACTGTCGGAGGGTCAGTGCTGAGGGAGAGCTGCACTGTCAGAGGGTCAGTACTGAGGGAGTGCCGCACTGTCAGAGGGTCAGTACTGAGGGCGAGCCGCACTGTCGGAGGGTCAGTGCTTAGTGAGAGCCGCACTGTCGGAGGGTCAGTGCTGAGGGAGAGCCGCACTGTCGGAGGGTCAGTGCTGAGGGAGTGCCACACTGTCAGAGGGTAAGTGCTGAGGGAGAGCTGCACTGTCGGAGAGTCAGTGCTGAGGGAGTGCCACACTGTCGGAGGGTCAGTGCTGAGGGTGAGCCGCACTGTCAGAGGGTCAGTACTGAGGGCGCGCCGCGCTGTCGGAGGGTCAGTGCTGAGGGAGTGCCGCACTGTCGGAGGGTCAGTGCTGAGGGAGAGCAGCACTGTGTGAAGGTCAGTGCTGAGGGAGAGCGGCACTTTCGGAGGGTCAGTACTGAGGGAGGGCTGCACTGTCGGAGGGTCAGTACTGAGGGAGCGCCGCACTGTCGGAGGGTCAGTGCTGAGGGAGTGCTGCACTGTCAGAGGGTCAGTGCTGAGTGATAGCCGCACTGTCGGAGGGTCAGTGCTGAGGGAGTGCCGCACTGTCGGAGGGTCAGTACTGAGGGAGAGCCGCACTGTCGGAGGGTCAGTGCTGAGGGAGAGCCGCACTGTCGGAGGGTCAGTGGTGAGGGAGAGCTGCACTGTCGGAGGATCAGTGCTGAGGGAGAGCCGCACTGTCGGAGGGTCAGTGCTGAGGGAGAGCCGCATTGTCGGAGGGTCAGTACAGAGGGAGATCCGCACTGTCAGACGGTCAGTACTGAGGGAGAGCCGCACTGTCGGAGGGTCAGTACTGAGGGAGAGCCGCACTGTTATAGGGTCGGTGCTGAGGGAGAGACGCACTGTCAGAGGGTCGGTGCTGAGGGAGAGCCGCACTGTCGGAGGGTCAGTGCTGAGAGAGAGCCGCACTGTCGGAGGGTCAGTACTGAGGGAGCGCCGCACTGTCAGTGGGTCAGTGCTGAGGGAGAGCCGCACTGTCGCAGGGTCAGTACTGAGGGAGCGCCGCAATGTCGGAGGGTCAGTACTGAGGGTGTGCTGCACTGTGGGAGGGTCAGTACTGAGGGAATGCCGCACTGTCAGAGGGTCAGTACTGAGGGAGAGCCGCACTGTCGGAGGGTCATTGCTGAGGAAATGCCGCACTGTCGGAGAGTCAGTGCTGAGGGAGCGTTGCAGTGTCGGAGGGTCAGTGCTGAGGGAAAGCCACACTGTCGGAGGGTCAGTGCTGAGGGAGTGCCGCACTGTCAGAGGGTCAGTGCTGAGGGAGAGCCGCACTGTCGGAGGGTCAGTGCTGAGGGAGAGCCGCACTGTCGGAGGGTCAGTACTGAGGGGGTGCCGCACTGTCGGAGGGTCAGTGCTGAGGGAGTGCCGCATTGTCGGAGGGTCAGTGCTGAGGGAGAGCCGCACTGTCGGAGGGTCAGTGCTGAGGGAGAGCCGCACTGTCGGAGGGTCAGTGCTGAGGGAGAGCCGCACTGTCAGAGGGTCAGTACTGAGGGAGAGCCACACTGTCGGAGGGTCAGTACTGAGGGAGTGCCGCACTGTCGGAGGGTCAGTGCTGAGGGAGAGCCGCACTGTCGCAGGGTCAGTACTGAGGGAGAGCCGCACTGTCGGAGGGTCAGTACTGAGGGAGCGCCGCACTGTCGGAGGGTCAGTGCTGAGGGAGAGCCGCACTGTCGGAGGGTCAGTACTGAGGGGGAGCCGCACTGTCGGAGGGTCAGTGCTGAGGGAGAGCCGCACTGTCGGAGGGTCAGTACTGAGGGAGAGCCGCACTGTCGGAGGGTCAGTGCTGAGGGAGAGCCGCACTGTCGGAGGGTCAGTGCTGAGGGAGAGCCGCACTGTCGGAGGGTCAGTTCTGAGGGAGAGCCGCACTGTCGGAGGGTCAGTACTGAGGGAGAGCCGCACTGTCGGAGGGTCAGTGCTGAGGGAGAGTCGCACTGTCGGAGGCTCAGTGCTGAGGGAGCGCCGCACTGTCGGAGGGTCAGTACTGAGGGAGAGCCGCACTGTCGGAGGGTCAGTACTGAGGGAGAGCGCACTGTCGGAGGGTCAGTACTGAGGGAGAGCCGCACTGTCGGAGGGTCAGTGCTGAGGGAGAGCCGCACTGTCGGAGGGTCAGTGCTGAGGGAGAGCCGCACTGTCGGAGGGTCAGTGCTGAGGGAGAGCCGCACTGTCGGAGGGTCAGTACTGAGGGAGAGCCGCACTGTCGGAGGGTCAGTACAGAGGGAGAGCCACACTGTCGGAGGGTCAGTGCTGAGGGAGCGCCGCACTGTCGGAGGGTCAGTGCTGAGGGAGAGCCGCACTGTCTGAGGGTCAGTACTGAGGGAGAGCTGCACTGTCGGAGGGTCAGTACTGAGGGAGTGCCGCACTGTCGGAGGGTCAGTACTGAGGGAGAGCCGCACTCTCGGAGGGTCAGTGCTCAGGGGGCGCTGAACCGTCGGAGGGTCAGTGCTGAGGTAGAGCCGCACTGTCGGAGGGTCAGTACTGTGGGAGAGCCGCACTGTCGGAGGGTCAGGGCTGAGGGAGTGCCGCACTGTCGGAGGGTCAGTGCTGAGGGAGAGCCGCACTGTCAGAGGGTCAGTGCTGAGGGAGAGCCGCACTGTCGGAGGGTCAGTACTGAGGGAGAGCCGCACTGTCGGAGGGTCAGTGCTGAGGGAGAGCCGCACTGTCGGAGGGTCAGTACTGAGGGAGAGCCGCACTGTCGGAGGATCAGTGCTGAGGGAGTTCCACACTCTCAGAGGGTCAGTGCTGAGGGAGAGCTGCACTGTCAGAGGGACAGTACTGAGGGAGAGCTGCACTGTCAGAGGGTCAGTGCTGAAGGAGAGCCGCACTGTCGGAGGGTCAGTGCTGAAGGAGAGCCGCACTGTCGGAGGGTCAGTGCTGAAGGAGAGCCGCACTGTGTGAAGGTCAGTGCTGAGGGAGAGCCGCACTGTCTGAGGGTCAGTGATGAGAGAGTGCCGCACTGTCGGAGGGTCTATACTCAGGGAGTGTCGAACTGTCGGAGGGTCGGTGCTGAGGGAGTGCCGCACTGTCGGAGGGTCAGTGCTGAGGGAGAGCCGCACTGTCGGAGGGTCAGTACTGAGGGAGTGCCGCACTGTCGGAGGGTCAGTGCTGAGGGAGAGCCGCACTGTCAGAGGGTCAGTGCTGAGGGAGAGCCGCACTGTCGGAGGGTCAGTACTGAGGGAGTGCCGCACTGTTGGAGGGTCAGTGCTGAGGGAGAGCCGCACTGTCGAAGGGTCAGTACTGAGGGAGTGCCTCACTGTCTGAGGGTCAGTGCTGAGGGGGAGCCGCACGGTCGGAGGGTCAGTACTGAGGGAGAGCCGCACTGTCGGAGGGTCAGTGCTGAGGGAGAGCCGCAATGTCAGAGGGTCAGAAGTGAGGGAGAGCCGCACTGTCGGAGGGTCAGTGCTGAGGGAGTGCCGCACTGTCAGAGGGTCAGTGCTGAGGGAGAGCTGCACTGTCGGATGGTCAGTGCTGAGGGAGAGCCGCACTGTCGGATGGTCAGTGCTGAGGGAGAGCAGCACTGTCAGAGGGTCAGTACTGAGGGAGAGCCGCACTGTCGGAGGGTCAGTGCTGAGGGAGCGCCGCACTGTCGGAGGGTCAGTACTGAGGGAGAGCCGCACTGTCGGAGGGTCAGTGCTGAGGGAGAGCCGCACGGTCGGAGGGTCAGTGCTGAGTGAGCGCCGCACTGTCGGAGGGTCAGTGCTGAGGGAGTGCCGCACTTCGGAGGGTCAGTACTGAGGGAGAGCCGCACTGTCAGATGGTCAGTGCTGAGGGAGTGCCGCACTGTCGGAGGGTCAGTGCTGAGGGAGTGCTGCACTGTCAGAGGGTCAGCGCTGAGGGAGAGCCGCACTTTCTGAGGGTCAGTGCTGAGGGAGAGCCGCACTGTCGGAGGGTCAATGCTGAGGGAGAGCCGCACTGTCGGAGGGTCAGTGTTGAGGGAGTGCCGCACTGTCGGAGGGTCAGTACAGAGGGAGAGCCGCACTGTCAGACGGTCAGTACGGAGGGAGCGCCGCACTGTCGGAGGGTCAGTACTGAGGGAGAGCCGCACTGTTGGAGGGTAAGTGCTGAGGGAGAGCCGCACGGTCGGAGGGTCAGTACTGAGGGACTGCCGCACTTCGGAGGGTCAGTACAGAGGGAGAGCCGCACTGTCGGAGGGTCAGTACTGAGGGAGAGCCGCACTGTCAGAGGGTCAGTACTGAGGGAGAGCCGCACTGTCAGAGGGTCGGTGCTGAGGGAGAGCTGCACTGTCGGATGGTCAGTGCTGAGGGAGAGCCGCACTGTCGGATGGTCAGTGCTGAGGGAGAGCAGCACTGTCAGAGGGTCAGTACTGAGGGAGAGCCGCACTGTCGGAGGGTCAGTGCTGAGGGAGAGCCGCACTGTCGGAGGGTCAGTGCTGAGGGAGCGCCGCACTGTCGGAGGGTCAGTACTGAGGGAGAGCCGGACTGTCGGAGGGTCAGTGCTGAGGGAGAGCCGCACGGTCGGAGGGTCAGTGCTGAGTGAGCGCCGCACTGTCGGAGGGTCAGTGCTGAGGGAGAGCCGCACTGTCGGAGGGTCAATGCTGAGGGAGAGCCGCACTGTCGGAGGGTCAGTACAGAGGGAGAGCCGCACTGTCAGACGGTCAGTACGGAGGGAGCGCCGCACTGTCGGAGGGTCAGTACTGAGGGAGAGCCGCACTGTTGGAGGGTCGGTGCTGAGGGAGAGACGCACTGTCAGAGGGTCGGTGCTGAGGGAGAGCCGCACTGTCGGAGGGTCAGTACTGAGGGAGTGCCGCACTGTCAGTGGGTCAGTACTGAGCGAGCTCCGCACTGTCGGAGGGTCAGTACTGAGGGAGCGCTGCACTGTCGGAGAGTCAGTGCTGAGGGAGAGCTGCACTGTCGGAGGGTCAGTGCTGAGGGAGAGCTGCACTGTCGGAGGGTCAGTGCTGAGGGAGAGCCGCACTGTCGGAGGGTCAGTGCTGAGGGAGAGCCGCACTGTCGGAGGGTCAGTGCTGAGGGAGAGCCGCACTGTCGGAGGGTCAGTACTGAGGGAGAGCCGCACTGTCAGAGGGTCAGTACTGAGGGAGAGCCGCACTGTCGGAGGGTCAGTGCTGAGGGAGAGCCGCACTGTCGGAGGGTCAGTGCTGAGGGAGCGCCGCACTGTCGGAGGGTCAGTACTGAGGGAGAGCCGCACTGTCGGAGGGTCAGTGCTGAGTGAGCGCCGCACTGTCGGAGGG
Organism: Carcharodon carcharias; assembly: GCF_017639515.1. Taxonomy (NCBI): domain Eukaryota; kingdom Metazoa; phylum Chordata; class Chondrichthyes; order Lamniformes; family Lamnidae; genus Carcharodon; species Carcharodon carcharias. The sequence goes on from NC_054506.1 coordinate 1,059,860, forward strand.
TCAGTGCTGAGGGAGTGCCGCACTTCGGAGGGTCAGTACTGAGGGAGAGCCGCACTGTCAGATGGTCAGTGCTGAGGGAGTGCCGCACTGTCGGAGGGTCAGTGCTGAGGGAGTGCTGCACTGTCAGAGGGTCAGCGCTGAGTGATAGCCGCACTGTCGGAGGGTCAGCGCTGAGGGAGAGCCGCACTTTCTGAGGGTCAGTGCTGAGGGAGAGCCGCACTGTCGGAGGGTCAATGCTGAGGGAGAGCCGCACTGTCGGAGGGTCAGTGTTGAGGGAGTGCCGCACTGTCGGAGGGTCAGTACAGAGGGAGAGCCGCACTGTCAGACGGTCAGTATGGAGGGAGCGCCGCACTGTCGGAGGGTCAGTACTGAGGGAGAGCCGCACTGTTGGAGGGTAAGTGCTGAGGGAGAGCCGCACGGTCGGAGGGTCAGTACTGAGGGACTGCCGCACTTCGGAGGGTCAGTACGGAGGGAGAGCCGCACTGTCGGAGGGTCAGTACTGAGGGAGAGCCGCACTGTCAGAGGGTCAGTACTGAGGGAGAGCCGCACTGTCAGAGGGTCGGTGCTGAGGGAGAGCTGCACTGTCGGATGGTCAGTGCTGAGGGAGAGCAGCACTGTCAGAGGGTCAGTACTGAGGGAGAGCCGCACTGTCGGAGGGTCAGTGCTGAGGGAGTGCCGCACTGTCGGAGGGTCAGTGCTGAGGGAGCGCCGCACTGTCGGAGGGTCAGTACTGAGGGAGAGCCGCACTGTCGGAGGGTCAGTGCTGAGGGAGAGCCGCACGGTCGGAGGGTCAGTGCTGAGTGAGCGCCGCACTGTCGGAGGGTCAGTGCTGAGGGAGAGCCGCACTGTCGGAGGGTCAGTGTTGAGGGAGTGCCGCACTGTCGGAGGGTCAGTACAGAGGGAGAGCCGCACTGTCAGACGGTCAGTACGGAGGGAGCGCCGCACTGTCAGAGGGTCAGTGCTGAGGGAGAGCCGCACTGTCGGAGGGTCAGTACTGAGGGAGAGCCGCACTGTTGGAGGGTCGGTGCTGAGGGAGTGCCGCACTGTCAGTGGGTCAGTACTGAGCGAGCTCCGCACTGTCGGAGGGTCAGTACTGAGGGAGCGCTGCACTGTCGGAGAGTCAGTACTGAGGGAGAGCCGCACTGTCGGAGGGTCAGTGCTGAGGGAGAGCTGCACTGTCAGAGGGTCAGTACTGAGGGAGTGCCGCACTGTCAGAGGGTCAGTACTGAGGGAGTGCCGCACTGTGGGAGAGTCAGTACTGAGGGAGAGCCACACTGTCGGAGGGTCAGTGCTGAGGGAGAGCCGCACTGTGGGAGTGTCAGTGCTGAGGGAGTGCCGCACTGTCGGAGGGTCAGTACTGAGGGAGTGCCGCACTGTCAGTGGGTCAGTACTGAGGGAGAGCCACACTGTCGGAGGGTCAGTGCTGAGGGAGAGCCGCACTGTCGGAGGGTCAGTGCTGAGGGAGAGCTGCACTGTCGGAGGGTCAGTGCTGAGGGAGTGCCACACTGTCGGAGGGTCAGTGCTGAGGGAGAGCTGCACTGTCAGAGGGTCAGTACTGAGGGAGTGCCGCACTGTCGGAGGGTCAGTACTGAGGGAGAGCCGCACTGTCGGAGGGTCAGTGCTGAGGGAGAGCCGCACTGTCGGAGGGTCAGTACAGAGGGAGTGCCGCACTGTCGGAGGGTCAGTGCTTAGTGAGAGCCGCACTGTCGGAGGGTCAGTACTGAGGGAGAGCCGCACTGTCGGAGAGTCAGTACTGAGGGAGAGCCGCACTGTCAGAGGGTAAGTGCTGAGGGAGAGCTGCACTGTCGGAGAGTCAGTGCTGAGGGAGTGCCACACTGTCGGAGGGTCAGTGCTGAGGGTGAGCCGCACTGTCAGAGGGTCAGTACTGAGGGCGCGCCGCACTGTCGGAGAGTCAGTACTGAGGGAGAGCCGCACTGTGTGAAGGTCAGTGCTGAGGGAGAGCGGCACTGTCGGAGGGTCAGTACTGAGGGAGAGCCGCACTGTCAGAGGGTCAGTGCTGAGGGAGAGCCGCACTGTCGGAGGGTCAGCGCTGAGGGAGTGCCACACTTTCTGAGGGTCAGTGCTGAGGGAGAGCCGCACTGTCGGAGGGTCAGTACTGAGGGAGAGCCGCACTGTCGGAGGGGTCAATGCTGAGGGAGAGCCGCACTGTCGGAGGGTCAGTACTGAGGGAGTGCCGCACTGTCAGAGGGTCAGTACTGAGGGCGAGCCGCACTGTCGGAGGGTCAGTGCTTAGTGAGAGCCGCACTGTCGGAGGGTCAGTGCTGAGGGACAGCCGCACTGTCGGAGGGTCAGTGCTGAGGGAGAGCCGCACTGTCGGAGGGTCAGTACTGAGGGAGAGCCGCACTGTCGGAGAGTCAGTGCTGAGGGAGAGCCGCACTGTCGGAGGGTCAGTACTGAGGGAGAGCCGCACTGTCAGAGGGTAAGAGCTGAGGGAGAGCTGCACTGTCGGAGAGTCAGTGCTGAGGGAGTGCCACACTGTCGGAGGGTCAGTGCTGAGGGTGAGCCGCACTGTCAGAGGGTCAGTACTGAGGGCGCGCCGCACTGTCGGAGAGTCAGTACTGAGGGAGAGCCGCACTGTGTGAAGGTCAGTGCTGAGGGAGAGCGGCACTGTCGGAGGGTCAGTACTGAGGGAGAGCCGCACTGTCAGAGGGTCAGTGCTGAGGGAGAGCCGCACTGTCGGAGGGTCAGCGCTGAGGGAGTGCCGCACTTTCTGAGGGTCAGTGCTGAGGGAGAGCCGCACTGTCGGAGGGTCAGTACTGAGGGAGAGCCGCACTGTCGGAGGGGTCAATGCTGAGGGAGAGCCGCACTGTCGGAGGGTCAGTGGTGAGGGAGAGCCGCACTGTCAGACGGTCTGTACTGAGGGAGTGCCGCACTGTCGGAGGGTCAGTACTGAGGGAGAGCCGCACTGTTAGAGGGTCGGTGCTGAGGGAGAGACGCACTGTCAGAGGGTCGGTGCTGAGGGAGAGCCGCACTGTCGGAGGGTCAGTGCTGAGGGAGAGCCGCACTGTCGGAGGGTCAGTACTGAGGGAGCGCCGCACTGTCAGTGGGTCAGTACTGAGCGAGCTCCGCACTGTCGGAGTGTCAGTACTGAGGGAGAGCTGCACTGTCAGAGGGTCAGTACTGAGGGAGAGCCGCACTGTCAGAGGGTCAGTACTGAGGGAGTGTAGCACTGTCGGAGAGTCAGTGCTGAGGGAGCGTTGCACTGTCGGAGGGTCAGTGCTGAGGGAGAGCCACACTGTCGGAGGGTCAGTGCTGAGGGAGAGCTGCACTGTCAGAGGGTCAGTACTGAGGGAGAGCCGCACTGTCGGAGGGTCAGTGCTGAGGGAGAGCCGCACTGTCGGAGGGTAAGTGCTGAGGGAGAGCTGCACTGTCGGAGGGTCAGTACTGAGGGTGTGCCGCACTGTCGGAGGGTCAGTACTGAGGGAGAGCCGCACTGTCGGAGTGTCAGTGCTGAGGGAGAGCCGCACTGTCAGAGGGTAAGTGCTGAGGGAGAGCTGCACTGTCGGAGGGTCAGTGCTGAGGGAGAGCTGCGCTGTCGGAGGGTCAGTACTGAGGGAGAGCCGCACTGTCGGAGGGTCAGTGCTGAGGGAGAGCCGCACTGTCGGAGGGTAAGTGCTGAGGGAGAGCTGCACTGTCGGAGGGTCAGTACTGAGGGTGTGCCGCACTGTCGGAGGGTCAGTACTGTGGGAGAGCCGCACTGTCGGAGGGTCAGTGCTGAGGGAGAGCTGCGCTGTCGGAGGGTCAGTGCTGAGGGAGAGCTGCGCTGTCGGAGGGTCAGTACTGAGGGAGAGCCGCACTGTCAGAGGTTCAATGCCAAGGGAACGCTGGGAGGAGATGGGTGAGAGGGTTAATCCCCTCTCCGATAGGGGAAGGGGCTGCCCGGTGTGTGTGTGTGTAACTGGGAGGAGGTGGGTGAAAGGGTTAATCCCCTCTCCGATAGGGGAAGGGGCTGCCCGGTGTGTGTGTTTGTAACTGGGAGGAGGTGGGTGAAACGGTTAATCCCCTCTCCGATAAGGGAAGGGGCTGCCCGGTGTGTGTGTGTGTAACTGGGAGGAGGTGGGTGAGAGGGTTAATCCCCCCGCACCTCCGATAGGGGAAGGGGCTGCCCGGTGTGTGTGTGTGTGTAACTGGCAGGGGGTGGGTGAGAGGGTTAATCCCCCCTCCGATAGGTGAAGGGCCTGCTCAGTTTTTTTGTGACTGAGGATGGATCAGGTGAGAGGGTTAATTGTGGAACATGGTACACGTCAGAGTAGTGATGGGAGGTGTGTGGAATTTGAGTTCTCAGCGTACTTGGATCACTTTAGAAAGCTTGTCCTCTGCTGCCTCTCCCTCTTCAACTCTGTCTGGGACTTTCCTGACTTCTACTGTGATGCTGATCTCTCCAGATGGGAGGCTTAGTTCTGGAGGAGACGAGGGGAATACAGACCGTCTCCCTTAGCAGACGTTCTTCCCCAATCTGACCCCGACACACTGAGAGAGAGAGAGACGGAGAGAAAGAGAGACAGGGAGAGGCAGAGAGCGAGGGAGAGAGACAGAGAGAGAGAGACAGAGACAGAGAGAGAAACAGAGAGAGAGAGAGAGAAACAGAGAGAGACAGAGAGAGAGAGAGAGAGACAGAGACAGAGAGAGGCAGAGAGAGAAAGGCAGAGAGAGTGAGACAGAGAGAGACAGAGAGAGAGAAACAGAGACAGACATTGAGAGACAGAGGGAGAGATATAAAAACAGAGAGGGGGGAGCGTGTATGGGACAGAGAGAGAGTGAGAGAGAGAGTGAGAGAGACAGAGCAAGAGACAGACAGAGAGAAACATAGAGAGAGACAGGGAGAGACAGATACTTATAACAGAGAGGGAGAGAATGTAAGGGATGGAGGGAGAGAGAGAGAGAGGGAGACTGTGGTGGGAGGAGAGAGAGTGAAATAAACAGCGAGAGGGAGAAACAGACAGAGGGAGACAGAGAGAGGGAGAGTCAGAGAGAGAGACAGAGAGTCAGAAAGCAAGAGTCACAGAGACAGAGAGAGAGAGACAGAGAGAGAGAGGGAGACAGGGTGAGCACTGTGCCCTGACTCAGACACAAGGCACATTGTTATTCCTGAGAAGGATGTTTGTGAATTCCTGGCTGTCATTGTGTTTAACCCTGTCAACGCTGGGGAGAGGCTTCCAGCAATCTGAAGGTATGTGTACTCACTGTCTCTCATTCCCCCTCTCTCACTCTCTCCCACTGCCTCTCTCTGTCTGAGGCTCTCTGTCTCTCTTTCTCTTTAATCTGTCTGTCATCTCTCCTCTATCTAGCACATTTTGTGGCAAGCTGTTTGTCTGTTTCCCAAATGTCTGACTCCCTGACCTTCCTACATAAAGGGTTTCTGGATTGGATTACAGGGGCCGAGCATCTGGTGAACAATCCCTGCGTAAGAGAGGGTGCATAATACCTCCACCAGTTCCTAATGGGATTCGCTGTGGGAGGCGGGGGGGGGGGCGGTGAATCAGCCCGGGTTCCAGCTCCTGATCCTGTTTACTGACCCCTGGGATGGGGAGGCGGGCGGGTGAATCAGCCCGGGTTCCTGCTCCTGATCCTGTCCACTGACCCCTGGGATAGGGAGCGGTTGCTATTAAGTTCCTAGTAAATTAATGTTGTGTGCATGTGTCTGGCTCTTGGACATATCTGAAGTTAATCTCCTGTGTCTGTTTTTGGTTGAGGTTTGAACCAAGTCTGGCCAATTTCCCGGTTCTGTACTAACTCCTTAACTCCGAGAGCCCGGGGAAGTTGCAGCCAGGGGATTGGCCAAACCTGGGTCATCCAGGCTTGAGCGTCATCATTCAGAGGGTCACAGTTCAAGATGGAGGGTCATAGTTCAAGCAGCTGGCAAGGGGAGGTCAAGCCTGCATCCGCGAACGGTGGCGCAGAGGACGGGCCTGATGCCTTGCCCTGAGCACAGGGGCCTGGGGGTGGGTGGGGGGGGGGGGGTGGCAGGCCTACGGCCTTGGGTTAAGGACAAGGGTTTAGGGGGGCAGGTCTGAGGCCTTGACTGAAAGACAAGGGCCTGGGGTCAGGTCTGAGGCCTTGACTTAAGGACAAGGGCCTGGGGATCAGGTCTGAGGCCTTGACTTAAGGACAAGGGCCTGGGGATCAGGTCTGAGGCCTTGACTTAAGGACAAGTGCCTGGGGATCAGGTCTGAGGCCTTGACTTAAGGACAAGGGCCGGGGGATCAGGTCTGAGGCCTTGACTTAAGGACAAAGGCCTGGGGTCAGGTCTGAGGCCTTGACTTAAGGACAAAGGCCTGGGGATCAGGTCTGAGGCCTTGACTTAAGGACAAAGGCCTGGGGATCAGGTCTGAGGCCTTGACTTAAGGACAAAGGCCTGGGGTCAGGTCTGAGGCCTTGACTTAAGGACAAGGGCCTGGGGATCAGGTCTGAGGCCTTGACTTAAGGACAAAGGCCTGGGGATCAGGTCTGAGGCCTTGGGTTATGTAAAAGGGCCTAGGGGGACAGGTCCAAGGCCTTGACTTAAGGACAAGGGCCTGGGGGTCAGGTTTGAGGCCTTGCCCTGAACACAGTGACCTGGGAGGCAGGTCTGAGGCCTTGGGTTATGGACAAGGGCCTAGGGGGACAGGTCTAAGGCCTTGACTTAAGGACAAGGGCCTGGGGGTCAGGTTTGAGGCCTTGCCCTGAACACAGTGACCTGGGAGGCAGGTCTGAGGCCTTGGGTTATGGACAAGGGCCTAGGGGGACAGGTCTAAGGCCTTGACTTAAGGACAAGGGCCTGGGGGTCAGGTTTGAGGCCTTGCCCTGAACACAGTGACCTGGGAGGCAGGTCTGAGGCCTTGGGTTATGGACAAGGGGCTAGGGGGACAGGTCTAAGGCCTTGACTTAAGGACAAGGGCCTGGGGGTCAGGTTTGAGGCCTTGCCCTGAACACAGTGACCTGGGAGGCAGGTCTGAGGCCTTGGGTTAAGGACAAGGGCCTAGGGGGACAGGTGTAAGGCCTTGCCCTGAGCACAGGGGCCTGGGGGGCAGTCCTCAGGCCTTGACTTAAGGACAAGGGCCTGGGGGTCAGATCTGAGGCCTTGACTTAAGGACAAGGGCTTGGGAGGAAGGCCTGAGGCCTTGCTTGAGGACAGGGCCGGGATAGGTCAGGTGAGGCGGTGGCTGCAGGCCTCGAGGCCTAGAGGGACGGGCCTTTGGCCAACTCAGGACCGGCGAGCCTTCACTCTCTCCCCTCCCCCTCCACAGAGACAGAGGACTCGAGCTGCCGGATCGAGCACGGGCGGGCGGACATCCTGCTGGCCATCGATGGCTCGGGGAGCGTGACGCCCCGCGAGTTCGCCTGGGCCAGGGGCCTGCTGGAGGGGCTGGTGGGCCGGCTGGCGGTGGGGCCCGGGCTGGCGAGGGTGGGCCTGCTGCAGGTGGCGGGCCGGCCGGTCCTCGAGCTGCCCCTGGGAGGCGGGACCTCCCTGGGGGCCGCCCTCCGGGCCCTCGGGGGCCTGCGCCAGCTGCTGGGCGACACCAACTCGGGCCAGGCCCTGGCCTACGCCGCCCGCCGGGCCTGGGGCCCCGACGCTGGAGGTAGGGCCCAGGCCACCCGGCTGCTGCTCTGGGTGACCGACGGCTACTCGAGCGACCGGCCGGAGGAGGCCTCGGGCCTGCTGAGGAGGGCCGGCGTCCACACCTTCGTCGTGACGACGGGCCGGAGGGACGAGGGCCTCAGCCAGTTGGCCAGCCCGACCTCAAGGGACTCCCTCATCTACACGGACCCCGAGGAGCTGCCCGGCCTAGCGGACAGGCTCTGCCGAGCCTTCAGAGGTGAGTCTCTGCTTCTCCTCCTCACTCCTCCTCACTCCTCCTCACTCCTCCACCATCCTCGGCTTCCTCCCTCACCTTCCTACCCCCCCCCTCCCCTCCTGCTCCCCTTCCCTCCCTCCCTCCCTCCCTCTCGGTCCTCCCTCACTCCCTACATCCCTCTCCCCCCCCACTTCCGGCCTCCCTCACTCCCTCCGTCCCTCACTCCCTACATCCCTCCCTCCCTACATCCCCCACACCCTCCCTCACTCCCTACATCCCTCACTCCCTACATCCCCCACTCCCTCCCTCGCTCCCTACATCCCCCACTCCCTCCCACACTCCCTACATCCCCCACTCCCTCCCTCACTCCCTACATCCCCCACTCCCTCCCACACTCCCTACATCCCCCACTCCCTCCCTCACTCCCTACGTCCCCCACTCTCTCCCTCCCAACATCCCAGACCCACTACATCGCTCACTCACTCCCTCACTCCCTACATCCCCCATCCCCTACATCGCTCACTCCCTACCTCACTCCCTACATCCCCCATCCCCTACATCGCTCACTCCCTCCCTCCCTCACTCCCTACGTCCCCCACTCCCTCCCTCCCAACATCCCAGACCCACTACATCGCTCACTCCCTACCTCACTCCCTACATCCCCGCTCCCTCCCTCACTCCCTACATCCCTCTCCCCCCCCACTTCCGGCCTCCCTCACTCCCTCCGTCCCTCACTCCCTACATCCCTCCCTCCCTACATCCCCCACACCCTCCCTCACTCCCTACATCCCTCACTCCCTACATCCCCCACTCCCTCCCTCACTCCCTACATCCCCCACTCCCTCCCACACTCCCTACATCCCCCACTCCCCTCCTCACTCCCTACATCCCCACTCCCTCCCACACTCCCTACATCCCCCACTCCCTCCCTCACTCCCTACGTCCCCCACTCGCTCCCTCCCAACATCCCAGACCCACTACATCGCTCACTCACTCCCTCACTCCTACATCCCCCATCCCCTACATCGCTCACTCCCTACCTCACTCCCTACATCCCCCATCCCCTACATCGCTCACTCCCTCCCTCCCTCACTCCCTACGTCCCCCACTCCCTCCCTCCCAACATCCCAGACCCACTACATCGCTCACTCCCTACCTCACTCCCTACATCCCCGCTCCCTCCCTCACTCCCTACATCCCCCAACCACCACATCGCTCACTCCCTCCCTCCCTCACTCTCTACATTCCCCACTCCCTCCCTCCCTCACTACCTACATCCCCCCATGCCCTACATCTCCACACTCCCTACATCCCCCACTCCCCCCTCACTCCCTACATCCCCCACTCCCCCCTCACTCCCTACATCCCCACTCCCTTCCTCCCTCACTCCCTACATTCCCCACTCCCTACATCCCCCACTCCCCCCTCACTCCCTACATCCCCCACTCCCCCCTCACTCCCTACATCCCCCACTCCCTACATCCCCCACTCCCCCCTCACTCCCTACATCCCCCACTCCCCCCTCACACCCTACATCCCCCACTCCCCCCTCACACCCTACATCCCCCACTCCCCCCTCACACCCTACATCCCCCACTCCTCCCTCACACCCTACATCCCCCACTTCCTACATCCCCCACTCCCCCCTCACACCCTACATCACTCACTCCCCCCTCACACCCTACATCCCCCACTCCCCCCTCACTCCCTACATCCCCCACTCCCCCCTCACACCCTACATCCCCCACTCCCCCCTCACACCCTACATCCCCCACTCCCCCCTCACTCCCTACATCCCCCACTCCCTCCCTCACTCCCTACATCCCCCACTCCCCCCTCACACCCTACATCCCCCACTCCCCCCTCACTCCCTACATCCCCCACTCCCACCTCTCTCATTCCTTACATCCCCCACTCTCTACATCCCTCACTCCCTACATTCCCTACTCCCTAACTCCACCACTCCCTACATCGCTCACTCCCCACGTCGCTCACTCCCTCCCTCCCTCACTCCCTACATCCCTCACTCCCTACATCTCTCACTCTCTCCCTCCCTCACTCCCTACATCCCCCACTCCCTACACCCTACCTCCCTCACTTCTTACATCCCCCACTTCCTGCCTCCCTCACTCCCTACATCTCCCACTCCCTACATCACTCAATCCCACCCTCCCTCACTCACTCCCTCCCTCACTCCATACACAGCCCACTCCCTACATCACTCACTCCCTCCACCCCCCACTCCCTACATCCCTCACTCCTTACATCCCTCACTCCCTACATCCCTCACTCCCTACAGCACCCACTCCCTCTCTCCCTCATTCCTTACATCCCCCACTCTCTACATCCCTCACTCCCTACATTCCCTACTCCCTAACTCCACCACTCCCTACATCGCTCACTCCCCACGTCGCTCACTCCCTCCCTCCCTCACTCCCTACATCCCTCACTCCCTACATCTCTCACTCTCTCCCTCCCTCACTCCCTACATCCCCCACTCCCTACACCCTACCTCCCTCACTTCTTACATCCCCCACTTCCTGCCTCCCTCACTCCCTACATCTCCCACTCCCTACATCACTCAATCCCACCCTCCCTCACTCACTCCCTCCCTCACTCCATACACAGCCCACTCCCTACATCACTCACTCCCTCCACCCCCCACTCCCTACATCCCTCACTCCTTACATCCCTCACTCCCTACATCCCTCACTCCCTACAGCACCCACTCCCTCTCTCTCTCATTCCTTACATCCCCCACTCTCTACATCCCTCACTCCCTACATCCCCCACTCCCTACGCCCCTCACTCCCTACATCCCCCACTCCCTCCCTCACTCCCTACATCCCCCACTGCCTACATCCCCCACTCCCTACGTCCCTCACTCCCTACATTCCCCACTCCTTCCCTCCCTCACTCCCTACATTCCCCACTCCCTCCCTCTCTCACTCCCTTCCTCCCTCACTCCCTACATCCCCCACTCCGTCCCTCCCTCACTCCCTACATCCCTCACTCCCTACATCCTCCCACTCCCTACATCGCTCACTTCCTCACTCCCTCACTCCCTACATCCCCCACTCCCTTCCTCCCTCACTCCCTACATCCCTCACTCCCTCCCCCACTCCCTACATCTCCCACTCCCTACGTCCCTCAGTCCCTACATGCCCCACTCCTTCCCTCCCTCACTCCCTACTTCCCTCACTCCCTACATCCCCCACTCCCTCCCTCCCTCACTCCCTACATCCCTCACTCCCTACATCTCCCACTCCCTACATCGCTCACTTCCTCCCTCCCTCACTCCCTACATCCCTCACTCCCTACATCTCCCACTCCCTACATCGCTCACTTCCTCCCTCCCTCACTCCCTACATCCCTCACTCTCTACATCACCCACTCCCTACATCACTCATTCCCTCCCTCCCTACCTCACACCCTACATCCCGCACTCCCTACATCTCTCACCCCTTACCTCACTCCCTACATCCCCATTCCCTTCCTACATCCCCCACTCCTCCCTCCCTACATCGGTCACTCCCTCCATCCCTCCCTCCCCATACCTCTTTCAGTCCCTCCCTCACTTTCTCTCACTCCCTCCCTCACCCTACCCCTCACCCACTCCCTTATTCCCTCCCTCACTTTCCCTCCCTCTCTCTCTTTCCCTCTCCCCCTCACTCTGTCACTCACTCTCTCCCTCCTCCCTCTCTCACTTACTTCCTCCCTCTCGCTCCCTCACTATTTGCTCAGTGTCATGCACCCTCTCCCACACTCGTCCCTCACTCCACCCTCCCTCCCTCATTCTTCCCTCCCTCCTTCACTCCACCATCCCTCACTCTCACCCTCACTACGCCCTCCCTCCTTCACTCCACCTTCCCTCGATCCCTCCCTTCTTCTCTCCCTCCCTCCTTCTCTCCCTTGCTCCCTCCCTCATTCTGTCCCTTGCTCCCTCCCTCATTCTGTCCCTCACTCCCTCTCTCCCTCATTCTGTTCCTCAGTCCCTCCCTCATTCTTTCCCTCTCGCCCTCCTTCGTTCACTCCCTCACTCCTCCCTCATTCACCCCCTCCCTCAATCTCACCCTCCCTTCTTCACTCCACCCTCCCTCTCTCAATCTCACCCTCCCTCCTCCACTCCACCCTCCCACCCTCAACCTCATCCTACCTCCTTCACTCCACCCTCCCTCCTTCCCTCCTCCCCGCCTCAAGTGTGCCAACCATGATCGATCGCTAACCTCTGACATTTCTCTCCCCTCACCTCCCTCCCCTCCCTACCCCCACGTCCTCCTTCTCCCCCTCACTCCCTCCCTCATTCGCTCCCTCCTTCCTCTCACTCCCTTGTCCACTCCCTCACCCCTCCCTCCCTCCCCCACATTCTCTCCCGCACCCTTCACTCCCTCGTCCTCTCTCTCCACCCTCCCTCACTCCCTCCCTCATCCTAACCCTCACTCCTCACTCACCTCCCTCCCCTCCCTACGCTCCACCTCCTCCTTATCTGCCTCGCTCCCTCCCTCATTCTCTCCCTCCCTTGTCCACTCCCTCACCCCTCCCTCCCTCCCCCTTTCTCCACACTCCCTCACTCCCTCCCTCATTCTAACCCTCACTCCTCCCCGCCTCGAGTGTGCCAACCACAATCAATCGCTAACCTCTGACTTTTCTCTCCCCTCATCCCCCGCCCCGCTCACCTCCCTACCCCCACCTCCTCCTACTCTCCCTCGCTCCCTCCCTCATTATCTCCCTCCCTCCTCTCCCTCCCTTGTCACTCCCTCACCCCTCCTGCCCCCTCTCTCCACCCTCCCTTCCTCCCTCCCACATTCTGTCCCTCATTCCCCCCTCCCTCCCACATTCTCTCCCTCACCCCTCCCTCCCTTGCCCCCTCTCTCCACCCTCCCTCACTGCCTCCCTCGTTCTAACCCTCACTCCTCCCTCCCTCCCACATTCTCTCCCTCACCCTTCCCTCCCCCTTTCTCCACCCTCCCTCACTCCCTCCCTCATCCTATCCCTCCCTCCCTCCCTCCTCTGCCTCCCTTGTCCACTCCCTCACCCCTCCCTCCCTCCCCCCTTTCTCCAACTCCCTCGTTCTCACCTTCCCTCCCCCACTCTCCACCCTCCCTCACTCCCTTCCTCGTTCTAACCCTCACTCCTCCCTCCCTCCCACATTCTCTCCCTCACGCTTCCCTCCCCCTTTCTCCACCCTCCCTCATCCTATCCCTCATCCTTCCCTCCCTCCCCCCTTTCTCCAACCTCCCTCCTTCTCACCCTCACTCCTCCCTCCCTCCTACATTCTCTCCCTCACCCTCCCCTCCCTTGCCCCTTCTCTCCAACCTCCTTCACTCCCTCCCTCGTTCCATCCCTCTCTCCTCCCTCCCTCCCTCCCTCCTCTCCCTCACTTGTCCACTCCCTCACCCCTCCCTCCCTCCCTACTTTCTCCACCCTCCCTCATCCTAACCCTCACTCCTCCCTCCCTCCTCTCCCTCCCTTGTCCACTCCCTCACCCCTCCCTCCCTCCCTCCTTTCTCCACCCTCCCTCATCCTAACCCTCACTCCTCCCTCCCTCCTCTCCCTCCCTTGTCCACTCCCTCACTCCTCCCTCACCTCCCTCCCTTCCCTACGCCCCACGTCCTCCCTCCCTCCATCCCTCCCTCCTCCCCTCCTCGAGTGTGTCGACCGCGATCGATCGCTAACCTCTGACATTTCTCTCCCCTCATCCCCTTCCCCGCTCTCCCCCTCACCTCCCTACCTCTCCCCCCCCCCACCTCCTCCTCCTGTCCCTCCCTCATTCTCTCCCTCCCCTCTCTCTCCTCCCTCCAGAGCTTCTGGTCCCTCCGAGTCTCCGCGCCTCCGATATGACTGAGCCTACCTGGACGTGGACTCCTGCCGGAGAAGGCCGCGTGCTGGAGGAGGACAGTGTCCACGGGGCAGGGTTGCCCCTCGTGCCGCTCACTACCATCGCCACGCCGGCAGGTAGCGGGACAGAGAGAAAGAGAGAGAGTGACGAGCGGGCAAGGGTGGGCGATGGGGAGTGTTTGACTCCGAGGGGGGCGGGCGGTGCCTCGAGGCTCTTGACTCCGCCACGCGGGGACCGTCAGGGCGAGCGTGGGATTGGTGGCCAGTGACTTGCACCGCCCACCACCCCGCCCCACGCCCCACCCCACCCTACCCCCGCACACTCCCCCACGGGTCCGGCAGCCGGAGAGGAAGGGGCTGGGGGAGCGGAAACGCTACAGGGGCTGCAGGAGCTGGCGGCATCGCCAATCGGGAGGCAGAGCTCACCGTTGCTTGTAAAATACCCCAGGGCGTTCCCTCGCACTCTCACTGACACACTCACTGACACACAAACACACTCTCACTGACACACTCACACACACACACTCACACACTCGCTGACACACTCACTGACACACTCACACACTCACTGACACACAAACACACTCTCACACACACACTCACACACACACTCACACACTCACTGACACACTCACTGACACACTCACTGACACACTCACACACTCACTGACACACAAACACACTCTCTCACACACACTCACTGACACACAAACACACTCTCACACACACACTCACTGACACACACTCACACACTCACTGACACACTCACTGACACACTCACACACTCACTGACACACTCACTGACACACTCACACACACACTGGCACACAAACACACTCTCTCACACACACTCACTGACACACAAACACACTCTCACACACACACTCACTGACACACAAACACACTCTCACACACACACTCACTGACACACAAACACACTCTCACACACACACTCACTGACACACAAACACACTCTCACTGACACACTCACACACACACACTCACACACTCACTGACACACTCACTGACACACTCACACACTCACTGACACACAAACACACTCTCACTGACACACTCACACACACACACTCACACACTCACTGACACACTCACTGACACACAAACACACACTCACTGACACACACACACTGACACACTCACTAACACACTCACTGACACACAAACACACACTCACTGACACACTCACACACACACTGACACACTCACTGACACACTCACTGACACACACACACTCACTGACACACAAACACACTCTCACTCACACACTCACTGACACACAAACACACTCTCACACACACACTCACTGACACACAAACACACACTCACTGACACACACACACACACTGACACACTCACTGACACACTCACACACTCACTGACACACAAACACACTCTCACACACACACTTACTGACACACAAACACACACTCACTGACACACACACACTGACACACTCGCTGACACACTCACTGACACACTCACACACTCACTGACACACAAACACACTCTCACACACACACACTCACTGACACACAAACACACACCCACTGACACACTCACACACTCACTGACACACACACACACTCACTGACACACAAACACACACTCACTGACACACAAACACACACTCACTGACACACTCTGACACACAAACACACACTCATTGACACACTCACTGACACACAAACACACACTCACTGACACACTCACACACTCACTGACACACACACACACTCACTGACACAATGACTGACAAACTCTCACACTCACTGACACACAAACACACACTCACTGACACACTCACACACTCAATGACACACACACACACTCACTGACACACAAACACACACTCACTGACAC
The DNA here is from genome assembly GCF_017639515.1 of Carcharodon carcharias. Taxonomy (NCBI): domain Eukaryota; kingdom Metazoa; phylum Chordata; class Chondrichthyes; order Lamniformes; family Lamnidae; genus Carcharodon; species Carcharodon carcharias. The sequence continues at coordinate 1,075,375 of NC_054506.1, forward strand.
ACAAACACACACTAACTGACACACTCACACACTCACTGACACACAAACACACACTCGCTGACACACTCTGACACACAATCACACACTCACTGACACACTCACTGACACACAAACACACACTCACTGACACACACACACTCACTGACACACAAACACACTCTTGCTGACACGCTCACTGTCTCACACACACACACACACTCTCACTGACACACTCACACACTTACTGACACACTCACTGACACACAAACACACACTCACTGACTCACAAACACACACTCACTGACACACACACACTCACTGACACACACACACTCACTGACACAATGACTCATAAACTCTCACACTCACTGACACACAAACACACACTCACTGACACACAAACACACACTAACTGACACACTCACACACTCACTGACACACAAACACACACTCACTGACACACTCTGACACACAAACACACACTCACTGACACACAAACACACACTCACTGACACACTCACACACTCACTGACACACACACACACACTCACTGACACAATGACTGACAAACTCTCACACTCACTGACACACAAACACACACTCACTGACACACTCACACACTCACTGACACACACACACTCACTGACACACAAACACACACTCACACACAAACACACACTAACTGACACACTCACACACTCATTGACACGCAAACACACACTCACTGACACACACACACACTCACTGACACAATGACAAACTCTCAAACTCACTGACACACAAACACACACTCTCACTAACACACTCACTGACACATGCACACACTCTCACTGACACACTCACTCACTGACACACAAACACACACTCAATGAAACACTCACTGACACACTCACACACTCACTGACACACAAACACACTCTCGCTGACATGCTCACTGTCTCACACACACACACACACTCTCACTGACACACTCACACACTTACTGACACACTCACTGACACACAAACACACACTCACTGACACACAAACACACACTCACTAACACACTCACACACTCACTGACACACAAACACACTCTCACTGACACACTCACACACTCACTGACACACAAACACATACTCACTGACACAATGACTGCCAAAGTCTCACACTCACTGTCTCACACACATACACACACTCGCACTGACACACTCACACACTCACTGACACACAAACACACACTCACTGACACACTCACTGACAAACTCTCACACTCACTGTCACACACACACACACACTCACTGACACACTCACACACTCACTGACACACAAACACTCTCACTCACACACTCACTGACACACAAACACACTCTGAAACACTCACTGAAACACTCACACACTCACTGACACACAAACACACTCTCACTCACACACTCACTGACACACATACACACTCTCACACACACACTCACTGACACACAAACACACACTCACTGTCACACACACACATTGACACACTCACTGACACACTCACTGACACACTCACACACTCACTGACACACAAACACACTCTCACTCACACACTCACTGACACACAAACACACTCTCACTCACACACTCACTGACACACAAACACACTCTCTCACACACACTCACTGACACACACACACTGACACACTCACTGACACACTCACACACTCACTGACACACAAACACACTCTCACACACACACTCACTGACACACAAACACACACTCACTGACACACTCACACACACACTGACACACTCACACACTCACTGACACACAAACACACTCTCACTCACACACTCACTGACACACAAACACACTCTCACACACACACTCACTGACACACAAACACACACTCACTGAGACACACACAAACACACTGACACACTCACTGACACACTCACACACTCACTGACACACAAACACACTCTCACACACACACTCACTGACACACAAACACACACTCACTGACACACATACACACTGACACACTCGCTGACACACTCACTGACACACTCACACACTCACTGACACACAAACACACTCTCTCACACACACTCACTGACACACAAACACACACCCACTGACACACTCACTGACACACAAACACACACTAACTGACACACAAACACACACTCACTGACATACTCACACACTCACTGACACACACACTCACTGACACACAAACACACACTCTCACTGACACACTCACTGACACATGCACGCACTCTCACTGACACACTCACACACTCACTGACACACAAACACACACTCAATGACACACTCACTGACACACAAACACACACTCACTGACACACTCACACACTCTCACTGACATGATCACTGTCTCACACACACACACTCTCTCACTGACACACTCACACACTTACTGACACACTCACTGACACACAAACACACACTCACTGACACACAAACACACTCACTAACACACTCACACACTCACTGACACACAAACACACTCTCACTGACACACTCACACACTCACTGACACACAAACACATACTCACTGACACAATGACTGCCAAAGTCTCACACTCACTGTCTCACACACATACACACACTCGCACTGACATATTCATACACTCACTGACACACAAACACACACTCACTGACACACTCACTGACAAACTCTCACACTCACTGTCACACACACACACACCCACTGACACATTCACACACACTCTGAAACACTCACTGACACACTCACACACTCACTGACACACAAACACACTCTCACTCACACACTCACTGACACACAAACACACACTCACACACACACTCACTGACACACAGACACACACTCACTGACACACTCACTGACACACTCACTGACACACTCACACACTCACTGACACACAAACACACTCTCACTCACACACTCACTGACACACAAACACACTCTCACTCACACACTCACTGACACACAAACACACTCTCTCACACACACTCACTGACACACACACACACTGACACACTCACTGACACACTCACTGACACACTCACACACTCACTGACACACAAACACACTCTCACACACACACTCACTGACACACGAACACACTCACACACACACACTCACTGACACACAAACACACACTCACTGACACACTCACTGACACACTCACACACTCACTGACACACAAACACACCCTCTCACACACACACACACTCACTGACACACAAACACACACCCACTGACACACTCACTGACACACAAACACACACTCACTGACACACTCACACACTCACTGACACACACACTCACTGACACACAAACACACACTCACTGACACACAAACACACACTCACTGAAACACTCACGCACTCACTGACACACACACACACACACACTCACTGACACAATGACTGACAATCTCTCACACTGACTGACACACAAACACACACTCACTGACACACTCACACACTCACTGACACACACACACTCACTGACACACAAACACACACTCACACACAAACACACACTAAGTGACACACTCACACACTCACTGACACACAAACACACACTCACTGACACACTCTGACACACAAACACACACTCACTGACACACAAACACACTCTCACACACACACTCACTGACACACAAACACACACTCACTGACACACACACACTGACACACTCACTGACACACTCACACACTCACTGACACACAAACACACACCCACTGACACACTCACTGACACACAAACACACACTCACTGACACACTCACTGACAAACTCTCACACTCACTGTCACACACACACACACGCACTGACACATTCACACACACTCTGAAACACTCACTGACACACTCACACACTCACTGACACACAAACACACTCTCACTCACACACTCACTGACACACAAACACACTCTCACACACACACTCACTGACACACAGACACACACTCACTGACACACACACACACTGACACACTCACTGACACACTCACTGACACACTCACACACTCACTGACACACAAACACACTCTCTCACACACACTCACTGACACACACACACTGACACACTCACTGACACACTCACTGACACACTCACACACTCACTGACACACAAACACACTCTCACACACACACTCACTGACACACGAACACACACACACACACTCACTGACACACAAACACACACTCGCTGACACACTCACTGACACACTCACACACTCACTGACACACAAACACACCCTCACACACACACACACACTCACTGACACACAAACACACACCCACTGACACACTCACTGACACACAAACACACACTCACTGACACACTCACACACTCACTGACACACACACTCACTGACACACAAACACACACTCACTGACACACAAACACACACTCACTGAAACACTCACGCACTCACTGACACACACACACACACACACTCACTGACACAATGACTGACAATCTCTCACACTGACTGACACACAAACACACACTCACTGACACACTCACACACTCACTGACACACACACACTCACTGACACACAAACACACACTCACACACAAACACACACTAACTGACACACTCACACACTCACTGACACACAAACACACACTCACTGACACACTCTGACACACAAACACACACTCACTGACACACAAACACACTCTCACACACACACTCACTGACACACAAACACACACTCACTGACACACACACACTGACACACTCACTGACACACTCACACACTCACTGACACACAAACACACACCCACTGACACACTCACTGACACACAAACACACACTCACTGACACACAAACACACTCACTAACACACTCACACACTCACTGACACACAAACACACTCTCACTGACACACTCACACACTCACTGACACACAAACACATACTCACTGACACAATGACTGCCAAAGTCTCACACTCACTGTCTCACACACATACACACACTCGCACTGACACATTCATACACTCACTGACACACAAACACACACTCACTGACACACTCACTGACAAACTCTCACACTCACTGTCACACACACACACACTCACTGACACACTCACACACTCACTGACACACAAACACACTCACTCACACACTCACTGACACACAAACACACTCTCACACACACACTCACTGACACACAAACACACACTCACTGACACACAAACACACACTAACTGACACACTCACACACTTACTGACACACATACACACACTCACTGACACACTCTGACACACAAACACACACTCACTGACACACAAACACACACTCACTGACACACTCACACACTCACTGACACACAAACACACTCTCACACACACACTCACTGACACACAAACACACACTCACTGACACACACACACTGACACACTCACTGACACACTCACACACTCACTGACACACAAACACACACCCACTGACACACTCACTGACACACAAACACACACTCACTGACACACAAACACACACTCACTGACACACACACACTCACTGACACACACACTCACTGACACACAAACACACACTCTCACTGACACACTCACTGACACATGCACACACTCTCACTGACACACACACACTCACTGACACACAAACACACACTCAATGACACACTCACTGACACACAAACACACACTCACTGACACACTCACACACTCACTGACACACAAACACACTCTCACTGACATGCTCACTGTCTCACACACACACTCTCTCTCACTGACACACTCACTCACTTACTGACACACTCACTGACACACAGACACACACTCACTGACACACAAACACACTCACTAACACACTCACACACTCACTGACACACAAACACACTCTCACTGACACACTCACACACTCACTGACACACAAACACACACTCACTGACACACTCACTGACAAACTCTCACACTCACTGTCACACACACACACACTCACTGACACATTCACACACACTCTGAAACACTCACTGACACACTCACACACTCACTGACACACAAACACACTCTCACTCACACACTCACTGACACACAAACACACTCTCACACACACACTCACTGACACACAAACACACACTCACTGACACACACACACACTGACACACTCACTGACACACTCACGGACACACTCACACACTCACTGACACACAAACACACTCTCACTCACACACTCACTGACACACAAACACACTCTCACTCACACACTCACTGACACACAAACACACTCTCTCACACACACTCACTGACACACACACACTGACACACTCACTGACACACTCACTGACACACTCACACACTCACTGACACACAAACACACTCTCACACACACACTCACTGACACACGAACACACTCTCACACACACACTCATTGACACACAAACACACACTCGCTGACACACTCACTGACACACTCACACACTCACTGACACACAAACACACCCTCTCACACACACACACTCACTGACACACAAACACACACCCACTGACACACTCACTGACACACAAACACACACTCACTGACACACTCACACACTCACTGACACACACACTCACTGACACACAAACACACACTCACTGACACACACACACACACTCACTGACACAATGACTGACAATCTCTCACACTGACTGACACACAAACACACACTCACACACTCACTGACACACACACACACTCACTGACACACAAACACACACAAACACACACTAACTGACACACTCACACACTCACTGACACACAAACACACACTCACTGACACACTCTGACACACAAACACACACTCACTGACACACAAACACACACTCACTGACACAATGACAAACTCTCACACACAGTCACACACACAAACACACACTCACTGACACACAAACACACACTCACTGACACACACACACACTAACACACTCACTAACACACTCACTGACACACAAACACACTCTCACACACACACTCATTGACACACAAACACACACTCACTGACACACTCACACACTCACTGACACACTCACGGACACACTCACACACTCACTGACACACAAACACACTAACACACTCACTGACACACTCACTGACACACAAACACACTCTCACTCACACACTCACTGACACACAAACACACTCTCACTCACACACTCACTGACACACAAACACACTCTCTCACACACACTCACTGACACACACACACACTGACACACTCACTGACACACTTACTGACACACTCACACACTCACTGACACACAAACACACTCTCACACACACACTCACTGACACACAAACACACACTCACTGATACACTCACACACACACTGACACACTCTGACACACTCACACACTCACTGACACACAAACACACTCTCACTCACACACTCACTGACACACAAACACACTCTCACACACACACTCACTGACACACAAACACACACTCACTGACACACACACACACAGACACACTCACTGACACACTCACACACTCACTGACACACAAACACACTCACACAAACACTCACTGACACACAAACACACACTCACTGACACACACACACTGACACACTCGCTGACACACTCACTGACACACTCACACACTCACTGACACACAAACACACTCTCTCACACACACTCACTGACGCACAAACACACACCCACTGACACACTCACTGACACACAAACACACACTCACTGACACACACACACACTCACTGACACACACACTCACTGACACACAAACACACACTCACTGACACACAAACACACACTCACTGAAACACTCACGCACTCACTGACACACAAACACACACTCACTGACACACTCTGACACACAAACACACACTCATTGACACACTCACTGACACACAAACACACACTCACTGACACACTCACACACTCACTGACACAAACACACACACTCACTGACACAATGACTGACAAACTCTCACACTCACTGACACACAAACACACACTCACTGACACACTCACACACTCAATGACTCGCACACACACTCACTGACACACAAACACACACTCACTGACACACAAACACACACTAACTGACACACTCACACACTCACTGACACACAAACACACACTCACTGACACACTCTGACACACAAACACACACTCATTGACACACTCACTGACACACAAACACACACTCGCTGACACACTCACACACTCACTGACACACACACACACACTCACTGACACAATGACTGACAATCTCTCACACTCACTGACACACAAACACACACTCACACACAAACATACACTAACTGACACACTCACACACTCACTGACACACAAACACACACTCACTGACACACTCTGACACACAAACACACACTCACTGACACACAAACACACACTCATTGACACAATGACAAACTCTCACACTCACTGACACACACACTCTCACTGACACACTCACTGACACATGCACACACTCTCACTGACACACTCACACACTCACTGACACACAAACACACACTCACTGACACACTCACACACTCACTGACACACAAACACACTCTTGCTGACACGCTCACTGTCTCACACACACACTCTCACTGACACACTCACACACTTACTGACACACTCACTGACACAGAAACACACACTCACTGACTCACAAACACACACTCACTGACACACTCACACACTCACTGACACACACCCACCTCACTGACACAATGACTGACAAACTCTCACACTCACTGACACACAAACACACTCACTGACACACAAACACACACTAACTGACACACTCACACACTCACTGACACACAAACATGCACTCACTGACACACTCTGACACACAAACACACACTCACTGACACACTCACTGACACACAAACACACACTCACCGACACACTCACACACTCACTGACACACAAACACACACTCACTGACACACTCACACACTCACTAACACGCACACACACTCACTGACACACAAACACACACACACACAAACACACACTAACTGACACACTCACATACTCATTGACACACAAACACACACTCACTGACACACAAACACACACTCTCACTGACACACTCACTGACACATGCACACACTCTCACTGACACACTCACACACTCACTGACACACAAATACACACTCACTGACACACAAACACACACTCACTGACACACTCACACACTCACTGACACACAAACACACTCTCGCTGACATGCTCACTGTCTCACACACACACACTCTCTCACTGACACACTCACACACTTACTGACACACTCACTGACACACAAACACACACTCACTGACACACAAACACACACTCACTAACACACTCACACACTCACTGACACACAAACACACTCTCACAAACACACTCACTGACACACAAACACACACTCACTGACACACACACACACTGACACACTCACTGACACACTCACTGACACACACACACACTGACACACTCACTGATACACTCACACACTCACTGACACACAAACACACTCTCACACACACACACACTCACTGACACACAAACACACACTCACTGACACACACACTGACACACTCGCTGACACACTCACTGACACACTCACACACTCACTGACACACAAACACACTCTCTCACACAAACACACACTGACACACAAACACACACCCACTGACACACTCACTGACACACAAACACACACTCACTGACACACAAACACACACTCACTGAAACACTCACGCACTCACTGACACACAAACACACACTCACTGACACACTCTGACACACAAACACACACTCATTGACACACTCACTGACACACAAACACACACTCACTGACACACTCACACACTCACTGACACACAAACATACTCTCGCTGACATGCTCACTGTCTCACACACACTCTCTCACTGACACACTCACACACTTACTGACACACTCACTGACACACAAACACACACTCACTGACACACAAACACACACTCACTAACACACACACACTCACTGACACACAAACACACACTCACTGACACAATGACAAACTCTCACACTCACTGACACACTCACACACTCACTGACACACAAACACACTCTCACACACACACACTCACTGACACACAAACACAAACTCACTGACACACACACACTGACACACTCGCTGACACACTCACTGACACACTCACACACTCACTGACACACAAACACACTCACTGACACACACACACACTGACACTCTCACTGACACACTCACTGACACACACACACACTGACACACTCACTGACACACTCACACACTCACTGACACACAAACACACTCTCACACACACACACTCACTGACACACAAACACACACTCACTGACACACACACACTGACACACTCGCTGACACACTCACTGACACACTCACACACTCACTGACACACAAACACACTCTCTCACACACACACTCACTGACACACAAACACACACCCACTGACACACTCACTGACACACAAACACACACTCACTGACACACACACTCACTGACACACAAACACACACTCAGTGACACACAAACACACACTCACTGAAACACTCACGCACTCACTGACACACAAACACACACTCACTGACACACTCTGACACACAAACACACACTCATTGACACACTCACTGACACACAAACACACACTCACTGACACACAAACACACTCTCGCTGACATGCTCACTGTCACACACACACACTCTCTCACTGACACACTCACACACTTACTGACACACTCACTGACACACAAACACACACTCACTGACACACAAACACACACTCACTAACACACTCACACACTCACTGACACACAAACACACTCTCACTGACACACTCACACACTCACTGACACACAAACACGCACTCACTGACACACTCACTGACAAACTCTCACACTCACTGTCACACACACACACACACACTCACTGACATACTCACACACTCACTGACACACAAACACACTCTCACAAACACACTCACTGACACACAAACACACTCACTGACACACACACACACTGACACACTCACTGACACACACACACTCTGAAACACTCACTGACACACTCACACACTCACTGACACACAAACACACTCTCACACACACACACTCACTGACACACAAACACACACTCACTGACACACACACACTGACACACTCGCTGACACACTCACTGACACACTCACACACTCACTGACACACAAACACACTCTCTCACACACACACTCACTGACACACAAACACACACCCACTGACACACTCACTGACACACAAACACACACTCACTGACACACTCACACACTCACTGACACACACACTCACTGACACACAAGCACACACTCACTGACACACAAACACACACTCACTGAAACACTCACGCACTCACTGACACACAAACACACACTCACTGACACACTCTGACACACAAACACACACTCATTGACACACTCACTGACACACAAACACACACTCACTGACACACAAACACACTCTCGCTGACATGCTCACTGTCTCACACACACACACTCTCTCACTGACACACTCACACACTTACTGACACACTCACTGACACACAAACACACACTCACTGACACACAAACACACACTCACTAACACACTCACACACTCACTGACACACAAACACACTCTCACTGACACACTCACACACTCACTGACACACAAACACGCACTCACTGACACACTCACTGACAAACTCTCACACTCACTGTCACACACACACACACACTCACTGACACACTCACACACTCACTGACACACAAACACACTCTCACAAACACACTCACTGACACACAAACACACTCACGGACACACACACACACTGACACACTCACTGACACACTCACTGACACACACACACACTGAAACACTCACTGACACACTCACACACTCACTGACACACAAACACACTCTCACACACACACACTCACTGACACACACTCACACACTCACTGACACACAAACACACTCTCTCACACACACACTCACTGACACACAAACACACACCCACTGACACACTCACTGACACACAAACACACACTCACTGACACACACACACACTCACTGACACACACACTCACTGACACACAAACACACACTCACTGACACACAAACACACACTCACTGAAACACTCACGCACTCACTGACACACAAACACACACTCACTGACACACTCTGACACACAAACACACACTCATTGACACACTCACTGACACACAAACACACACTCACTGACACACTCACACACTCACTGACACACACACACACACTCACTGACACAATGACTGACAAACTCTCACACTCACTGACACACAAACACACACTCACTGACACACTCACACACTCAATGACTCACACACACACACTCACTGACACACAAACACACACTCACTGACACACAAACACACACTCACTGACACACTCACACACTCACTGACACACAAACACACACTCACTGACACACTCTGACACACAAACACACTCACTGACACACTCACTGACACACAAACACACACTCACTGACACACTCACACACTCACTGACACACAAACACACTCACTGACACAATGACTGACAATCTCTCACACTCACTGACACACAAACACACACTCACTTACACACTCACTGACACACACACACTCACTGACACACAAACACACACTCACACACAAACACACACTAACTGACACACTCACACACTCACTGACACACAAACACACACTCACTGACACACTTTGACACACAAACACACACTCACTGACACACAAACACACACTCACTGACACAATGACAAACTCTCACACTCACTGACACACTCACACACTCACTGACACACAAACACACTCTCACACACACACACTCACTGACACACAAACACACACTCACTGACACACACACACTGACACACTCGCTGACACACTCACTGACACACTCACACACTCACTGACACACAAACACACTCTCTCACACACACACTCACTGACACACAAACACACACCCACTGACACACTCACTGACACACAAACACACACTCACTGACACACTCACACACTCACTGACACACACACTCACTGACACACAAACACACACTCACTGACACACAAACACACACTCACTGAAACACTCACGCACTCACTGACACACAAACACACACTCACTGACACACTCTGACACACAAACACACACTCATTGACACACTCACTGACACACAAACACACACTCACTGACACACAAACACACTCTCGCTGACATGCTCACTGTCTCACACACACACACTCTCTCACTGACACACTCACTGACACACAAACACACACTCACTGACACACAAACACACACTCACTAACACACTCACACACTCACTGACACACAAACACACTCTCACTGACACACTCACACACTCACTGACACACAAACACGCACTCACTGACACACTCACTGACAAACTCTCACACTCACTGTCACACACACACACACTCACTGACACACTCACACACTCACTGACACACAAACACACTCTCACAAACACACTCACTGACACACAAACACACACTCACTGACACACACACACACTGACACACTCACTGACACACTCACTGACACACACACACACTGAAACACTCACTGACACACTCACACACTCACTGACACACAAACACACTCTCACACACACACACTCACTGACACACAAACACACACTCACTGACACACACACACTGACACACTCGCTGACACACTCACTGACACACTCACACACTCACTGACACACAAACACACTCTCTCACACACACACTCACTGACACACAAACACACACCCACTGACACACTCACTGACACACAAACACACACTCACTGACACACTCACACACTCACTGACACACACACTCACTGACACACAAACACACACTCACTGACACACAAACACACACTCACTGAAACACTCACGCACTCACTGACACACAAACACACACTCACTGACACACTCTGACACACAAACACACACTCATTGACACACTCACTGACACACAAACACACACTCACTGACACACTCACACACTCATTGACACACACACACACACTCACTGACACAATGACTGACAAACTCTCACACTCACTGACACACAAACACACACTCACTGACACACTCACACACTCAATGACTCACACACACACTCACTGACACACAAACACACACTCACTGACACACAAACACACACTCACTGACACACTCACACACTCACTGACACACAAACACACACTCACTGACACACTCTGACACACAAACACACACTCACTGACACACTCACTGACACACAAACACACACTCACTGACACACTCACACACTCACTGACACACACACACACTCACTGATACAATGACTGACAATCTCTCACACTCACTGACACACAAACACACACTCACTTACACACTCACTGACACACACACACTCACTGACACACAAACACACACTCACACACAAACACACACTAACTGACACACTCACACACTCACTGACACACAAACACACACTCACTGACACACTTTGACACACAAACACACACTCACTGACACACAAACACACACTCACTGACACAATGACAAACTCTCACACTCACTGACACACACACTCTCACTGACACACTCACTGACACATGCACACACTCTCACTGACACACTCACACACTCACTGACACACAAACACACACTCAATAACACACTCACTGACACACAAACACACACTCACTGACACAATCACACGCTCACGGACACACAAACACACACTCACTGACACACTCACACACTCACTGACACACAAACACACTCTTGCTGACACGCTCACTGTCTCACACACACACACTCTCACTGACACACAAACACACTTACTGACACACTCACTGACACACAAACACACACTCACTGACACACTCACACACTCACCGACACACACACACACTCACTGACACAATGACTGACAATCTCTCACACTCACTGACACACAAACACACACTCACTGACACACAAACACACACTCACTGACACACTCACACACTCACTGACACACAAACACACACTCACTGACACACTCTGACACACAAACACACACTCACTGACACACTCACTGACACACAAACACACACTCACTGACACACTCACACACTCACTGACACACACACACACTCACTGACACAATGACTGACAAACTCTCACACTCACTGACACACAAACACACACTCACTGACACACACACACTCACTGACACACACACACACTCACTGACACGCACACTCACTGTCACACAAACACACACTCACACACAAACATACACTAACTGACACACTCACACACTCACTGACACACAAACACACACTCACTGACACACTCTGACACACAAACACACACTCACTGACACACAAACACACACTCACTGACACAATGACAAACTCTCACACTCACTGACACACACACTCTCACTGACACACTCACTGACACATGCACACACTCTCACTGACACACTCACACACTCACTGACACACAAACACACACTCACTGACACACACACACTCACTGACACACAAACACACACTCACTGACACACTCACACACTCACTGACACACAAACACACTCTTGCTGACACGCTCACTGTCTCACACACACACACACTCTCACTGACACACTCACACACTTACTGACACACTCACTGACACACTCACACACTCACTGACACACACCCACCTCACTGACACAATGACTGACAAACTCTCACACTCACTGACACACAAACACACTCACTGACACACAAACACACACTAACTGACACACTCACACACTCACTGACACACAAACACACACTCACTGACACACTCTGACACACAAACACACACTCACTGACACACTCACTGACACACAAACACACACTCACCGACACACTCACACACTCACTGACACACAAACACACACTCACTGACACACTCACACACTCACTGACACACACACACACTCACTGACACACAAACACACACTCACACACAAACACACACTAACTGACACACTCACATACTCATTGACACACAAACACACTCACTGACACACAAACACACACTAACTGACACACTCACACACTCACTGACACACAAACACACACTCACTGACACACTCTGACACACAAACACACACTCACTGACACACTCTGACACACAAACACACACTCATTGACACACTCACTGACACACAAACACACACTCACTGACACACAAACACACTCTCGCTGACATGCTCACTGTCTCACACACACACACTCTCTCACTGACACACTCACACACTTACTGACACACTCACTGACACACAAACACACACTCACTGACACACAAACACACACTCACTAACACACTCACACACTCACTGACACACAAACACACTCTCACTGACACACTCACACACTCACTGACACACAAACACGCACTCACTGACACACTCACTGACAAACTCTCACACTCACTGTCACACACACACACACTCACTGACATACTCACACACTCACTGACACACAAACACACTCTCACAAACACACTCACTGACACACAAACACACTCACTGACACACACACACACTGACACACTCACTGACACACACACACTCTGAAACACTCACTGACACACTCACACACTCACTGACACACAAACACACTCTCACACACACACACTCACTGACACACAAACACACACTCACTGACACACACACACTGACACACTCGCTGACACACTCACTGACACACTCACACACTCACTGACACACAAACACACTCTCTCACACACACACTCACTGACACACAAACACACACCCACTGACACACTCACTGACACACAAACACACACTCACTGACACACTCACACACTCACTGACACACACACTCACTGACACACAAGCACACACTCACTGACACACAAACACACACTCACTGACATACTCACACACTCACTGACACACAAACACACTCTCACAAACACACTCACTGACACACAAACACACTCACTGACACACACACACACTGACACACTCACTGACACACACACACTCTGAAACACTCACTGACACACTCACACACTCACTGACACACAAACACACTCTCACACACACACACTCACTGACACACAAACACACACTCACTGACACACACACACTGACACACTCGCTGACACACTCACTGACACACTCACACACTCACTGACACACAAACACACTCTCTCACACACACACTCACTGACACACAAACACACACCCACTGACACACTCACTGACACACAAACACACACTCACTGACACACTCTGACACACAAACACACACTCACTGACACACAAACACACACTCACTGACACACTCACACACTCACTGACACACACACACACACTCACTGACACAATGACTGACAATCTCTCACACTCACTGACACACAAACACACACTCACTGACACACAAACACACACTCACTGACACACTCACACACTCACTGACACACAAACACACACTCACTGACACACTCTGACACACAAACACACACTCACTGACACACTCACTGACACACAAACACACACTCACTGACACACTCACACACTCACTGACACACACACACACTCACTGACACAATGACTGACAAACTCTCACACTCACTGACACACAAACACACACTCACTGACACACACACACTCACTGACACACACACACACTCACTGACACGCACACTCACTGTCACACAAACACACACTCACACACAAACATACACTAACTGACACACTCACACACTCACTGACACACAAACACACACTCACTGACACACTCTGACACACAAACACACACTCACTGACACACAAACACACACTCACTGACACAATGACAAACTCTCACACTCACTGACACACACACTCTCACTGACACACTCACTGACACATGCACACACTCTCACTGACACACTCACACACTCACTGACACACAAACACACACTCACTGACACACACACACTCACTGACACACAAACACACACTCACTGACACACTCACACACTCACTGACACACAAACACACTCTTGCTGACACGCTCACTGTCTCACACACACACACACTCTCACTGACACACTCACACACTTACTGACACACTCACTGACACACTCACACACTCACTGACACACACCCACCTCACTGACACAATGACTGACAAACTCTCACACTCACTGACACACAAACACACTCACTGACACACAAACACACACTAACTGACACACTCACACACTCACTGACACACAAACACACACTCACTGACACACTCTGACACACAAACACACACTCACTGACACACTCACTGACACACAAACACACACTCACCGACACACTCACACACTCACTGACACACAAACACACACTCACTGACACACTCACACACTCACTGACACACACACACACTCACTGACACACAAACACACACTCACACACAAACACACACTAACTGACACACTCACATACTCATTGACACACAAACACACTCACTGACACACAAACACACACTAACTGACACACTCACACACTCACTGACACACAAACACACACTCACTGACACACTCTGACACACAAACACACACTCACTGACACACTCTGACACACAAACACACACTCATTGACACACTCACTGACACACAAACACACACTCACTGACACACAAACACACTCTCGCTGACATGCTCACTGTCTCACACACACACACTCTCTCACTGACACACTCACACACTTACTGACACACTCACTGACACACAAACACACACTCACTGACACACAAACACACACTCACTAACACACTCACACACTCACTGACACACAAACACACTCTCACTGACACACTCACACACTCACTGACACACAAACACGCACTCACTGACACACTCACTGACAAACTCTCACACTCACTGTCACACACACACACACTCACTGACATACTCACACACTCACTGACACACAAACACACTCTCACAAACACACTCACTGACACACAAACACACTCACTGACACACACACACACTGACACACTCACTGACACACACACACTCTGAAACACTCACTGACACACTCACACACTCACTGACACACAAACACACTCTCACACACACACACTCACTGACACACAAACACACACTCACTGACACACACACACTGACACACTCGCTGACACACTCACTGACACACTCACACACTCACTGACACACAAACACACTCTCTCACACACACACTCACTGACACACAAACACACACCCACTGACACACTCACTGACACACAAACACACACTCACTGACACACTCACACACTCACTGACACACACACTCACTGACACACAAGCACACACTCACTGACACACAAACACACACTCACTGACATACTCACACACTCACTGACACACAAACACACTCTCACAAACACACTCACTGACACACAAACACACTCACTGACACACACACACACTGACACACTCACTGACACACACACACTCTGAAACACTCACTGACACACTCACACACTCACTGACACACAAACACACTCTCACACACACACACTCACTGACACACAAACACACACTCACTGACACACACACACTGACACACTCGCTGACACACTCACTGACACACTCACACACTCACTGACACACAAACACACTCTCTCACACACACACTCACTGACACACAAACACACACCCACTGACACACTCACTGACACACAAACACACACTCACTGACACACTCACACACTCACTGACACACACACTCACTGACACACAAGCACACACTCACTGACACACAAACACACACTCACTGAAACACTCACGCACTCACTGACACACAAACACACACTCACTGACACACTCTGACACACAAACACACACTCATTGACACACTCACTGACACACAAACACACACTCACTGACACACAAACACACTCTCGCTGACATGCTCACTGTCTCACACACACACACTCTCTCACTGACACACTCACACACTTACTGACACACTCACTGACACACAAACACACACTCACTGACACACTCACACACTCACTGACACACAAACACACTCTCACTGACACACTCACACACTCACTGACACACAAACACGCACTCACTGCCACACTCACTGCTAAACACTCACACTCACTGTCACACACACACACACTCACTGACACACTCACACACTCACTGACACACAAACACACTCTCACAAACACACTCACTGACACACAAACACACACTCACTGACACACACACACACTGACACACTCACTGACACACTCACTGACACACACACACTGAAACACTCACTGACACACTCACACACTCACTGACACACAAACACACACTCACTGACACACACACACTGACACACTCGCTGACACACTCACTGACACACTCACACACTCACTGACACACAAACACACTCTCTCACACACACACTCACTGACACACAAACACACACCCACTGACACACTCACTGACACACAAACACACACTCACTGACACACTCACACACTCACTGACACACACACACTCACTGACACACAAACACACACTCACTGACACACAAACACACACTCACTGAAACACTCACGCACTCACTGACACACAAACACACACTCACTGACACACTCTGACACACAAACACACACTCATTGACACACTCACTGACACACAAACACACACTCACTGACACACTCACACACTCACTGACACACACACACACACTCACTGACACAATGACTGACAAACTCTCACACTCACTGACACACAAACACACACTCACTGACACACTCACACACTCAATGACTCACACACACACTCACTGACACACAAACACACACTCACTGACACACAAACACACACTCACTGACACACTCACACACTCACTGACACACAAACACACACTCACTGACACACTCTGACACACAAACACACACTCACTGACACACTCACTGACACACAAACACACACTCACTGACACACTCACACACTCACTGACACACACACACTCACTGACACAATGACTGACAATCTCTCACACTCACTGACACACAAACACACACTCACTTACACACTCACTGACACACACACACTCACTGACACACAAACACACACTCACACACAAACACACACTAACTGACACACTCACACACTCACTGACACACAAACAAACACTCACTGACACACTTTGACACACAAACACACACTCACTGACACACAAACACACACTCACTGACACAATGACAAACTCTCACACTCACTGACACACTCACACACTCACTGACACACAAACACACTCTCACACACACACACTCACTGACACACAAACACACACTCACTGACACACACACACTGACACACTCGCTGACACACTCACTGACACACTCACACACTCACTGACACACAAACACACTCTCTCACACACACACTCACTGACACACAAACACACACCCACTGACACACTCACTGACACACAAACACACACTCACTGACACACTCACACACTCACTGACACACACACTCACTGACACACAAACACACACTCACTGACACACAAACACACACTCACTGAAACACTCACGCACTCACTGACACACAAACACACACTCACTGACACACTCTGACACACAAACACACACTCATTGACACACTCACTGACACACAAACACACACTCACTGACACACAAACACACTCTCGCTGACATGCTCACTGTCTCACACACACACACTCTCTCACTGACACACTCACACACTTACTGACACACTCACTGACACACAAACACACACTCACTGACACACAAACACACACTCACTAACACACTCACACACTCACTGACACACAAACACACTCTCACTGATACACTCACACACTCACTGACACACAAACACGCACTCACTGACACACTCACTGACAAACTCTCACACTCACTGTCACACACACACACACTCACTGACACACTCACACACTCACTGACACACAAACACACTCTCACAAACACACTCACTGACACACAAACACACTCACTGACACACACACACACTGACACACTCAC
The DNA here is from genome assembly GCF_017639515.1 of Carcharodon carcharias. Classification (NCBI taxonomy): domain Eukaryota; kingdom Metazoa; phylum Chordata; class Chondrichthyes; order Lamniformes; family Lamnidae; genus Carcharodon; species Carcharodon carcharias. The sequence goes on from NC_054506.1 coordinate 1,097,460, forward strand.
TGACACACTCACTGACACACACACACACTGAAACACTCACTGACACACTCACACACTCACTGACACACAAACACACTCTCACACACACACACTCACTGACACACACTCACACACTCACTGACACACAAACACACTCTCTCACACACACACTCACTGACACACAAACACACACCCACTGACACACTCACTGACACACAAACACACACTCACTGACACACACACACACTCACTGACACACACACTCACTGACACACAAACACACACTCACTGACACACAAACACACACTCACTGAAACACTCACGCACTCACTGACACACAAACACACACTCACTGACACACTCTGACACACAAACACACACTCATTGACACACTCACTGACACACAAACACACACTCACTGACACACTCACACACTCACTGACACACACACACACACTCACTGACACAATGACTGACAAACTCTCACACTCACTGACACACAAACACACACTCACTGACACACTCACACACTCAATGACTCACACACACACACTCACTGACACACAAACACACACTCACTGACACACAAACACACACTCACTGACACACTCACACACTCACTGACACACAAACACACACTCACTGACACACTCTGACACACAAAACACACTCACTGACACACTCACTGACACACAAACACACACTCACTGACACACTCACACACTCACTGACACACAAACACACTCACTGACACAATGACTGACAATCTCTCACACTCACTGACACACAAACACACACTCACTTACACACTCACTGACACACACACACTCACTGACACACAAACACACACTCACACACAAACACACACTAACTGACACACTCACACACTCACTGACACACAAACACACACTCACTGACACACTTTGACACACAAACACACACTCACTGACACACAAACACACACTCACTGACACAATGACAAACTCTCACACTCACTGACACACTCACACACTCACTGACACACAAACACACTCTCACACACACACACTCACTGACACACAAACACACACTCACTGACACACACACACTGACACACTCGCTGACACACTCACTGACACACTCACACACTCACTGACACACAAACACACTCTCTCACACACACACTCACTGACACACAAACACACACCCACTGACACACTCACTGACACACAAACACACACTCACTGACACACTCACACACTCACTGACACACACACTCACTGACACACAAACACACACTCACTGACACACAAACACACACTCACTGAAACACTCACGCACTCACTGACACACAAACACACACTCACTGACACACTCTGACACACAAACACACACTCATTGACACACTCACTGACACACAAACACACACTCACTGACACACAAACACACTCTCGCTGACATGCTCACTGTCTCACACACACACACTCTCTCACTGACACACTCACTGACACACAAACACACACTCACTGACACACAAACACACACTCACTAACACACTCACACACTCACTGACACACAAACACGCACTCACTGACACACTCACTGACAAACTCTCACACTCACTGTCACACACACACACACTCACTGACACACTCACACACTCACTGACACACAAACACACTCTCACAAACACACTCACTGACACACAAACACACACTCACTGACACACACACACTGACACACTCACTGACACACTCACTGACACACACACACACTGAAACACTCACTGACACACTCACACACTCACTGACACACAAACACACTCTCACACACACACACTCACTGACACACAAACACACACTCACTGACACACAGACACTGACACACTCGCTGACACACTCACTGACACACTCACACACTCACTGACACACAAACACACTCTCTCACACACACACTCACTGACACACAAACACACACCCACTGACACACTCACTGACACACAAACACACTCACTGACACACTCACACACTCACTGACACACACACTCACTGACACACAAACACACACTCACTGACACACAAACACACACTCACTGAAACACTCACGCACTCACTGACACACAAACACACACTCACTGACACACTCTGACACACAAACACACACTCATTGACACACTCACTGACACACAAACACACACTCACTGACACACTCACACACTCATTGACACACACACACACTCACTGACACAATGACTGACAAACTCTCACACTCACTGACACACAAACACACACTCACTGACACACTCACACACTCAATGACTCACACACACACTCACTGACACACAAACACACACTCACTGACACACAAACACACACTCACTGACACACTCACACACTCACTGACACACAAACACACACTCACTGACACACTCTGACACACAAACACACACTCACTGACACACTCACTGACACACAAACACACACTCACTGACACACTCACACACTCACTGACACACACACACACTCACTGATACAATGACTGACAATCTCTCACACTCACTGACACACAAACACACACTCACTTACACACTCACTGACACACACACACACACTGACACACAAACACACACTCACACACAAACACACACTAACTGACACACTCACACACTCACTGACACACAAACACACACTCACTGACACACTTTGACACACAAACACACACTCACTGACACACAAACACACACTCACTGACACAATGACAAACTCTCACACTCACTGACACACACAATCTCACTGACACACTCACTGACACATGCACACACTCTCACTGACACACTCACACACTCACTGACACACAAACACACACTCAATAACACACTCACTGACACACAAACACACACTCACTGACACAATCACACGCTCACGGACACAGAAACACACACTCACTGACACACAAACACACTCTTGCTGACACGCTCACTGTCTCACACACACACACACTCTCACTGACACACAAACACACTTACTGACACACTCACTGACACACAAACACACACTCACTGACTCACAAACACACACTCACTGACACACTCACACACTCACTGACACACACACACACTCACTGACACAATGACTGACAATCTCTCACACTCACTGACACACAAACACACACTCACTGACACACAAACACACACTCACTGACACACTCACACACTCACTGACACACAAACACACACTCACTGACACACTCTGACACACAAACACACACTCACTGACACACTCACTGACACACAAACACACACTCACTGACACACTCACACACTCACTGACACACACACACACTCACTGACACAATGACTGACAAACTCTCACACTCACTGACACACAAACACACACTCACTGACACACACACACTCACTGACACACACACTCACTGACACACACACTCACTGTCACACAAACACACACTCCCACACAAACATACACTAACTGACACACTCACACACTCACTGACACACAAACACACACTCACTGACACACTCTGACACACAAACACACACTCACTGACACACAAACACACACTCACTGACACACAAACACACACTCACTGACACACACAAACTCACTGACACACTCACTGACACATGCACACACTCTCACTGACACACTCACACACTCACTGACACACAAACACACACTCACTGACACACACACACTCACTGACACACAAACACACACTCACTGACACACTCACACACTCACTGACACACAAACACACTCTTGCTGACACGCTCACTGTCTCACACACACACACACTCTCACTGACACACTCACACACTTACTGACACACTCACTGACACACTCACACACTCACTGACACACACCCACCTCACTGACACAATGACTGACAAACTCTCACACTCACTGACACACAAACACACTCACTGACACACAAACACACACTAACTGACACACTCACACACTCACTGACACACAAACACACACTCACTGACACACTCTGACACACAAACACACACTCACTGACACACTCACTGACACACAAACACACACTCACCGACACACTCACACACTCACTGACACACAAACACACACTCACTGACACACTCACACACTCACTGACACACACACACACTCACTGACACACAAACACACACTCACACACAAACACACACTAACTGACACACTCACATACTCATTGACACACAAACACACTCACTGACACACAAACACACACTAACTGACACACTCACACACTCACTGACACACAAACACACACTCACTGACACACTCTGACACACAAACACACACTCACTGACACACTCACTGACACACAAACACACACTCACCGACACACTCACACAAACACTGACACACAAACACACACTCACTGACACACTCAGACACTCACTGACACGCACACACACTCACTGACACACAAACACACACACACACAAACACACACTAACTGACACACTCACATACTCATTGACACACAAACACACACTCACTGACACACAAACACACACTCTCACTGACACACTCACTGACACATGCACACACTCTCACTGACACACTCACACACTCACTGACACACAAATACACACTCACTGACACACAAACACACACTCACTGACACACTCACACACTCACTGACACACAAACACACTCTCGCTGACATGCTCACTGTCTCACACACACACTCTCTCACTGACACACTCACACACTTACTGACACACTCACTGACACACAAACACACACTCACTGACACACAAACACACACTCACTAACACACTCACACACTCACTGACACACAAACACACTCTCACAAACACACTCACTGACACACAAACACACACTCACTGACACACACACACTGACACACTCACTGACACACTCACTGACACACACACACACTGACACACTCACTGATACACTCACACACTCACTGACACACAAACACACTCTCACACACACACACTCACTGACACACAAACACACACTCACTGACACACACACTGACACACTCGCTGACACACTCACTGACACACTCACACACTCACTGACACACAAACACACTCTCTCACACAAACACACACTGACACACAAACACACACCCACTGACACACTCACTGACACACAAACACACACTCACTGACACACTCACACACTCACTGACACACACACTCACTGACACACAAACACACACTCACTGACACACAAACACACACTCACTGAAACACTCACGCACTCACTGACACACAAACACACACTCACTGACACACTCTGACACACAAACACACACTCATTGACACACTCACTGACACACAAACACACACTCACTGACACACTCACACACTCACTGACACACAAACACACTCTCGCTGACATGCTCACTGTCTCACACACACTCTCTCACTGACACACTCACACACTTACTGACACACTCACTGACACACAAACACACACTCACTGACACACAAACACACACTCACTAACACACACACACTCACTGACACACAAACACACACTCACTGACACACTCACACACTCACTGACACACAAACACGCACTCACTGACACACTTTGACACACAAACACACACTCACTGACACACTCACACACTCACTGACACACAAACACACACTCACTGACACAATGACAAACTCTCACACTCACTGACACACTCACACACTCACTGACACACAAACACACTCTCACACACACACACTCACTGACACACAAACACACACTCACTGACACACACACACTGACACACTCGCTGACACACTCACTGACACACTCACACACTCACTGACACACAAACACACTCTCTCACACACACACTCACTGACACACAAACACACACCCACTGACACACTCACTGACACACAAACACACACTCACTGACACACTCACACACTCACTGACACACACACTCACTGACACACAAACACACACTCACTGACACACAAACACACACTCACTGAAACACTCACGCACTCACTGACACACAAACACACACTCACTGACACACTCTGACACACAAACACACACTCATTGACACACTCACTGACACACAAACACACACTCACTGACACACAAACACACTCTCGCTGACATGCTCACTGTCTCACACACACACACTCTCTCACTGACACACTCACACACTTACTGACACACTCACTGACACACAAACACACACTCACTGACACACAAACACACACTCACTAACACACTCACACACTCACTGACACACAAACACACTCTCACTGACACACTCACACACTCACTGACACACAAACACGCACTCACTGACACACTCACTGACAAACTCTCACACTCACTGTCACACACACACACACTCACTGACACACTCACACACTCACTGACACACAAACACACTCTCACAAACACACTCACTGACACACAAACACACACTCACTGACACACACACACTGACACACTCACTGACACACTCACTGACACACACACACACTGAAACACTCACTGACACACTCACACACTCACTGACACACAAACACACTCTCACACACACACACTCACTGACACACAAACACACACTCACTGACACACACACACTGACACACTCGCTGACACACTCACTGACACACTCACACACTCACTGACACACAAACACACTCTCTCACACACACACTCACTGACACACAAACACACACCCACTGACACACTCACTGACACACAAACACACACTCACTGACACACTCACACACTCACTGACACACACACTCACTGACACACAAACACACACTCACTGACACACAAACACACACTCACTGAAACACTCACGCACTCACTGACACACAAACACACACTCACTGACACACTCTGACACACAAACACACACTCATTGACACACTCACTGACACACAAACACACACTCACTGACACACTCACACACTCACTGACACACACACACACACTCACTGACACAATGACTGACAAACTCTCACACTCACTGACACACAAACACACACTCACTGACACACTCACACACTCAATGACTCACACACACACTCACTGACACACAAACACACACTCACTGACACACAAACACACACTAACTGACACACTCACACACTCACTGACACACAAACACACACTCACTGACACACTCTGACACACAAACACACACTCACTGACACACTCACTGACACACAAACACACACTCACTGACACACTCACACACTCACTGACACACACACACACTCACTGACACAATGACTGACAATCTCTCACACTCACTGACACACAAACACACACTCACTTACACACTCACTGACACACACACACTCACTGACACACAAACACACACTCACACACAAACACACACTAACTGACACACTCACACACTCACTGACACACAAACACACACTCACTGACACACTTTGACACACAAACACACACTCACTGACACACAAACACACACTCACTGACACAATGACAAACTCTCACACTCACTGACACACTCACACACTCACTGACACACAAACACACTCTCACACACACACACTCACTGACACACAAACACACACTCACTGACACACACACAGACACACTCGCTGACACACTCACTGACACACTCACACACTCACTGACACACAAACACACTCTCTCACACACACACTCACTGACACACAAACACACACCCACTGACACACTCACTGACACACAAACACACACTCACTGACACACTCACACACTCACTGACACACACACTCACTGACACACAAACACACACTCACTGACACACAAACACACACTCACTGAAACACTCACGCACTCACTGACACACAAACACACACTCACTGACACACTCTGACACACAAACACACACTCATTGACACACTCACTGACACACAAACACACACTCACTGACACACAAACACACTCTCGCTGACATGCTCACTGTCTCACACACACACACACTCTCTCACTGACACACTCACACACTCACTGACACACAAACACACACTCACTGACACACAAACACACACTCACTAACACACTCACACACTCACTGACACACAAACACACTCTCACTGACACACTCACACACTCACTGACACACAAACACGCACTCACTGACACACTCACTGACAAACTCTCACACTCACTGTCACACACACACACACACTCACTGACACACTCACACACTCACTGACACACAAACACACTCTCACAAACACACTCACTGACACACAAACACACTCACGGACACACACACACACTGACACACTCACTGACACACTCACTGACACACACACACACTGAAACACTCACTGACACACTCACACACTCACTGACACACAAACACACTCTCACACACACACACTCACTGACACACAAACACACACTCACTGACACACACACACTGACACACTCGCTGACACACTCACTGACACACTCACACACTCACTGACACACACACTCACTGACACACAAACACACACTCACTGACACACAAACACACACTCACTGAAACACTCACGCACTCACTGACACACAAACACACACTCACTGACACACTCTGACACACAAACACACACTCATTGACACACTCACTGACACACAAACACACACTCACTGACACACTCACACACTCACTGACACACACACACACACTCACTGACACAATGACTGACAAACTCTCACACTCACTGACACACAAACACACACTCACTGACACACTCACACACTCAATGACTCACACACACACTCACTGACACACAAACACACACTCACTGACACACAAACACACACTAACTGACACACTCACACACTCACTGACACACAAACACACACTCACTGACACACTCTGACACACAAACACACACTCACTGACACACTCACTGACACACAAACACACACTCACTGACACACTCACACACTCACTGACACACACACACTCACTGACACAATGACTGACAATCTCTCACACTCACTGACACACAAACACTCACTCACTTACACACTCACTGACACACACACACTCACTGACACACAAACACACACTCACACACAAACACACACTAACTGACACACTCACACACTCACTGACACACAAACACACACTCACTGACACACTTTGACACACAAACACCACACTCACTGACACACAAACACACACTCACTGACACAATGACAAACTCTCACACTCACTGACACACTCACACACTCACTGACACACAAACACACTCTCACACACACACACTCACTGACACACAAACACACACTCACTGACACACACACACTGACACACTCGCTGACACACTCACTGACACACTCACACACTCACTGACACACAAACACACTCTCTCACACACACACTCACTGACACACAAACACACACCCACTGACACACTCACTGACACACAAACACACACTCACTGACACACTCACACACTCACTGACACACACACTCACTGACACACAAACACACACTCACTGACACACAAACACACACTCACTGAAACACTCACGCACTCACTGACACACAAACACACACTCACTGACACACTCTGACACACAAACACACACTCATTGACACACTCACTGACACACAAACACACACTCACTGACACACAAACACACTCTCGCTGACATGCTCACTGTCTCACACACACACACTCTCTCACTGACACACTCACACTTGACACACTCAGACACACAACACACTCACTGACACACAAACACACACTCACTAACACACTCACACACTCACTGACACACAAACACACTCTCACTGACACACTCACACACTCACTGACACACAAACACGCACTCACTGACACACTCACTGACAAACTCTCACACTCACTGTCACACACACACACACTCACTGACACACTCACACACTCACTGACACACAAACACACTCTCACAAACACACTCACTGACACACAAACACACACTCACTGACACACACACACACTGACACACTCACTGACACACTCACTGACACACACACACACTGAAACACTCACTGACACACTAACACACTCACTGACACACAAACACACTCTCACACACACACACTCACTGACACACAAACACACACTCACTGACACACACACACTGACACACTCGCTGACACACTCACTGACACACTCACACACTCACTGACACACAAACACACTCTCTCACACACACACTCACTGATACACAAACACACACCCACTGACACACTCACTGACACACAAACACACTCACTGACACACTCACACACTCACTGACACACACACTCACTGACACACAAACACACACTCACTGACACACAAACACACACTCACTGAAACACTCACGCACTCACTGACACACAAACACACACTCACTGACACACTCTGACACACAAACACACACTCATTGACACACTCTCGCTGACACACTCACGCACTCACTGACACACAAACACACACTCACTGACACACTCTGACACACAAACACACACTCATTGACACCCTCACTGACACACAAACACACACTCACTGACACACTCACACACTCATTGACACACACACACACACTCACTGACACAATGACTGACAAACTCTCACACTCACTGACACACAAACACACACTCACTGACACACTCACACACTCACTGACACACAAACACACACTCACTGACACACTCACACACTCACTGACACACAAACACACACTCACTGACACACTCACACACTCACTGACACACAAACACACACTCACTGACACACTCTGACACACAAACACACACTCACTGACACACTCACTGACACACAAACACACACTCACTGACACACTCACACACTCACTGACACACACACACACTCACTGATACAATGACTGACAATCTCTCACACTCACTGACACACAAACACACACTCACTTACACACTCACTGACACACACACTCACTGACACACAAACACACACTCACACACAAACACACACTAACTGACACACTCACACACACTCACTGACACACTTTGACACACAAACACACACTCACTGACACACAAACACACACTCACTGACACAATGACAAACTCTCACACTCACTGACACACACACTCTCACTGACACACTCACTGACACATGCACACACTCTCACTGACACACTCACACACTCACTGACACACAAACACACACTCACTGACACACACACACTCACTGACACACAGACACACACTCACTGACACACACACACTCACTGACACACAAACACACTCTTGCTGACACGCTCACTGTCTCACACACACACACACTCTCACTGACACACTCACACACTTACTGACACACTCACTGACACACTCACACACTCACTGACACACACCCACCTCACTGACACAATGACTGACAAACTCTCACACTCACTGACACACAAACACACTCACTGACACACAAACACACACTAACTGACACACTCACACACTCACTGACACACAAACACACACTCACTGACACACTCTGACACACAAACACACACTCACTGACACACAAACACACACTCACCGACACACTCACACACTCACTGACACACAAACACACACTCACTGACACACTCACACACTCACTGACACACACACACACTCACTGACACACAAACACACACTCACACACAAACACACACTAACTGACACACTCACATACTCATTGACACACAAACACACACTCACTGACACACAAAAACACACTCACTGACACAATGACAAACTCTCACACTCACTGACACACAAACACACACTCTCACTGACACACTCACTGACACATGCACACACTGTCACTGACACACTCACACACTCACTGACACACAAATACACACTCACTGACACACAAACACACACTCACTGACACACTCACACACTCACTGACACACAAACACACTCTCGCTGACATGCTCACTGTCTCACACACACACACTCTCTCACTGACACACTCACACACTTACTGACACACTCACTGACACACAAACACACACTCACTGACACACAAACACACACTCACTAACACACTCACACACTGACTGACACACAAACACACTCTCACCGACACATTCACACACTCACTGACACACAAACACGCACTCACTGACACACTCACTGACAAACTCTCACACTCACTGTCACACACACACACACTCACTGACACACTCACACACTCACTGACACACAAACACACTCTCACAAACACACTCACTGACACACAAACACACACTCACTGACACACACACACACTGACACACTCACTGACACACTCACTGACACACACACACACTGACACACTCACTGACACACTCACACACTCACTGACACACAAACACACTCTCACACACACACACTCACTGACACACAAACACACACTCACTGACACACACACACTGACACACTCGCTGACACACTCACTGACACACTCACACACTCACTGACACACAAACACACTCTCTCACACACACACTCACTGACACACAAACACACACCCACTGACACACTCACTGACACACAAACACACACTCACTGACACACTCACACACTCACTGACACACACACTCACTGACACACAAACACACACTCACTGACACACAAACACACACTCACTGAAACACTCACGCACTCACTGACACACAAACACACACTCACTGACACACTCTGACACACAAACACACACTCATTGACACACTCACTGACACACAAACACACACTCACTGACACACTCACACACTCACTGACACACACACACACTCACTGACACAATGACTGACAAACTCTCACACTCACTGACACACAAACACACACTCACTGACACACTCACACACTCAATGACTCACACACACACTCACTGACACACAAACACACACTCACTGACACACAAACACACACTAACTGACACACACACACTCACTGACACACAAACACACACTCACTGACACACTCTGACACACAAACACACACTCACTGACACACTCACTGACACACAAACACACACTCACTGACACACTCACACACTCACTGACACACACACACACTCACTGACACAATGACTGACAATCTCTCACACTCACTGACACACAAACACACACTCACTTACACACTCACTGACACACACACACTCACTGACACACAAACACACACTCACACACAAACACACACTAACTGACACACTCACACACTCACTGACACACAAACACACACTCACTGACACACTTTGACACACAAACACACACTCACTGACACACAAACACACACTCACTGACACAATGACAAACTCTCACACTCACTGACACACACACTCTCACTGACACACTCACTGACACATGCACACACTCTCACTGACACACTCACACACTCACTGACACACAAACACACACTCAATGACACACTCACTGACACACAAACACACGTACTGACACACTCACTGACAAACAAACACACACTCACTGACTCACAAACACACACTCACTGACACACTCACACACTCACTGACACACACACACACTCACTGACACAATGACTGACAATCTCTCACACTCACTGACACACAAACACACACTCACTGACACACAAACACACACTCACTGACACACTCACACACTCACTGACACACAAACACACACTCACTGACACACTCTGACACACAAACACACACTCACTGACACACTTACTGACACACAAACACACACTCACTGACACACTCACACACTCACTGACACACACACACACACTCACTGACACACTCACACACTCACTGACACACAAACACACACTCACTGACACACTCACACACTCACTGACACACAAACACACACTCACTGACACACTCTGACACACAAACACACACTCACTGACACACTCACACACTCACTGACACACACACACACACACACTCACTGCCACAATGACTGACAAACTCTCACACTCACTGACACACAAACACACACTCACTGACACACACACACTCACTGACACACACACACTCACTGACACACAAACACACACTCACACACAAACACACACTAACTGACACACTCACACACTCATTGACACACAAACACACACTCACTGACACACAAACACACACTCACTGACACAATGACAAACTCTCACACTCACTGACACACAAACACACACTCTCACTGACACACTCACTGACACATGCACACACTCTCACTGACACCCTCACACACTCACTGACACACAAATACACACTCACTGATGCACAAACACACACTCACTGACACACTCACACTCACTGACACACAAACACACTCTCGCTGACATGCTCACTGTCTCACACACACACACTCTCTCACTGACACACTCACACACTTACTGACACACTCACTGACGCACAAACACACACTCACTGACACACAAACACACACTCACTAACACACTCACACACTCACTGACACACAAACACACTCTCACTGACACACTCACACACTCACTGACACACAAACACATACTCACTGACACAATGACTGCCAAAGTCTCACACTCACTGTCTCACACACATACACACACTCGCACTGACACACTCACACACTCACTGACACACAAACACACACTCACTGACACACTCACTGACAAACTCTCACACTCACTGTCACACACACACACTCACTGACACACAAACACTCACTCACTGACACACACACTCACTGACACACTCACTGACACACTCACGGACACACTCACACACTTACTGACACACAAACACACTCTCACACACACTCACTGACACACAAACACACACTCAATGACACACACACACTGACACAGTCACTGACACACACACTGACACACACACACTCACTGACACACAAACACACTCTCACACACACAGTCACTGACACACAAACACACACTTACTGACACACTCACTGACACAGAAACACACACTCACTGACTCACAAACACACACTCACTGACACACTCACACACTCACTGACACACACCCACCTCACTGACACAATGACTGACAAACTCTCACACTCACTGACACACAAACACACTCACTGACACACAAACACACACTCACTGACACACTCTGACACACAAACACACACTCACTGACACACTCACTGACACACAAACACACACTCACTGACACACTCTGACACACAAACACACACTCACTGACACACTCACTGACACACAAACACACACTCACCGACACACTCACACACTCACTGACACACAAACACACACTCACTGACACACTCGCACACTCACTGACACACACACACACTCACTGACACACAAACACACACTCACACACAAACACACACTAACTGACACACTCACATACTCATTGACACACAAACACACACTCACTGACACACAAACACACACTCACTGACACAATGACAAACTCTCACACTCACTGACACACAAACACACACTCTCACTGACACACTCACTGACACATGCACACACTCTCACTGACACACTCACACACTCACTGACACAAAAATACACACTCACTGACACACAAACACACACTCACTGACACACTCACACACTCACTGACACACAAACACACTCTCGCTGACATGCTCACTTTCTCACACACACACACACTCTCACTGACACACTCACACACTTACTGACACACTCACTGACACACAAACACACTCACTGACACACAAACACACACTAACTGACACACTCACACACTCACTGACACACAAACACACACTCACTGACACACTCTGACACACAAACACACACTCACTGACACACTCACTGACACACAAACACACACTCACCGACATACTCACTGACACACAAACACACACTCACTGACACACTCACACACTCACAGACACACACACACACTCACTGACACACAAACACACACTCACACACAAACACACACTAACTGACACACTCACTCATTGACACACAAACACACACTCACTGACACACAAACACACACTCACTGACACAATGACAAACTCTCACACTCACTGACACACAAACACACACTCTCACTGACACACTCACACACTCACTGACACACAAATACACACTCACTGACACACAAACACACACTCACTGACACACTCACACACTCACTGACACACAAACACACTCTCGCTGACATGCTCACTGTCTCACACACACACACTCTCTCACTGACACACTCACACACTTACTGACACACTCACTGACACACAAACACACACTCACTGACACACAAACACACACTCACTAACACACTCACACACTCACTGACACACAAACACACTCTCACTGACACACTCACACACTCACTGACACACAAACACATACTCACTGACACAATGACTGCCAAAGTCTCACACTCACTGTCTCACACACATACACACACTCGCACTGACACACTCACACACTCACTGACACACAAACACACACTCACTGACACACAAACACACACTCACTAACACACTCACACACTCACTGACACACAAACACCCTCTCACTGACACACTCACACACTCACTGACACACAAACACGCACTCACTGACACACTCACTGACAAACTCTCACACTCACTGTCACACACACACACTCACTGACACACTCACACACTCACTGACACACAAACACACTCTCACAAACATACTCACTGACACACAAACACACACTCACTGACACACACACACACTGACACACTCACTGACACACACACACACTGACACACTCACTGATACACTAACACACTCACTGACACACAAACACACTCTCACACACACACACTCACTGACACACAAACACACACTCACTGACACACACACACTGACACACTCGCTGACACACTCACAGACACACAAACACACACTCACTAACACACTCACACACTCACTGACACACAAACACACTCTCACTGACACACTCACACACTCACTGACACACAAACACGCACTCACTGCCACACTCACTGACAAACTCTCACACTCACTGTCACACACACACACACTCACTGACACACTCACACACTCACTGACACACAAACACACTCTCGCTGACATGCTCACTTTCTCACACACACACACTCTCTCACTGACACACTCACACACTTACTGACACACTCACTGACACACAAACACACTCAATGACACACAAACACACACTAACTGACACACTCACACACTCACTGACACACAAACACACACTCACTGACACACAAACACACACTCACTAACACACTCACACACTCACTGACACACAAACACACTCTCACTGACACACTCACACACTCACTGACACACAAACACGCACTCACTGACACACTCACTGACAAACTCTCACACTCACTGTCACACACACACACACTCACTGACACACTCACACACTCACTGACACACAAACACACTCTCACAAACACACTCACTGACACACAAACACACACTCACTGACACACACACACACTGACACACTCACTGACACACTCACTGACACACACACACACTGAAACACTCACTGACACACTCACACACTCACTGACACACAAACACACTCTCACACACACACACTCACTGACACACAAACACACACTCACTGACACACACACACTGACACACTCGCTGACACACTCACTGACACACTCACACACTCACTGACACACAAACACACTCTCTCACACACACACTCACTGACACACAAACACACACACACTGACACACTCACTGACACACAAACACACACTCACTGACACACTCACACACTCACTGACACACACACTCACTGACACACAAACACACACTCACTGACACACAAACACACACTCACTGAAACACTCACGCACTCACTGACACACAAACACACACTCACTGACACACTCTGACACACAAACACACACTCATTGACACACTCACTGACACACAAACACACACTCACTGACACACTCACACACTCACTGACACACACACACACACTCACTGACACAATGACTGACAAACTCTCACACTCACTGACACACAAACACACACTCACTGACACACTCACACACTCAATGACTCACACACACACTCACTGACACACAAACACACACTCACTGACACACAAACACACACTAACTGACACACTCACACACTCACTGACACACAAACACACACTCACTGACACACTCTGACACACAAACACACACTCACTGACACACTCACTGACACACAAACACACACTCACTGACACACTCACACACTCACTGACACACACACACACTCACTGACACAATGACTGACAATCTCTCACACTCACTGACACACAAACACACACTCACTTACACACTCACTGACACACACACACTCACTGACACACAAACACACACTCACACACAAACACACACTAACTGACACACTCACACACTCACTGACACACAAACACACACTCACTGACACACTTTGACACACAAACACACACTCACTGACACACAAACACACACTCACTGACACAATGACAAACTCTCACACTCACTGACACACACACTCTCACTGACACACTCACTGACACATGCACACACTCTCACTGACACACTCACACACTCACTGACACACAAACACACACTCAATGACACACTCACTGACACACAAACACACACTCACTGACACACTCACACACTCACTGACACACAAACACACTCTTGCTGACACGCTCACTGTCTCACACACACACACTCTCACTGACACACAAACACACTTACTGACACACTCACTGACACACAAACACACACTCACTGACTCACAAACACACACTCACTGACACACTCACACACTCACTGACACACACACACACTCACTGACACAATGACTGACAATCTCTCACACTCACTGACACACAAACACACACTCACTGACACACAAACACACACTCACTGACACACTCGCACACTCACTGACACACAAACACACACTCACTGACACACTCTGACACACAAACACACACTCACTGACACACTCACACACTCACTGACACACACACACACTCACTGACACACTCACTGACAAACTCTCACACTCACTGTCACACACACACACACTCACTGACACACTCACACACTCACTGACACACAAACACACTCTCACAAACACACTCACTGACACACAAACACACACTCACTGAAACACTCACGCACTCACTGACACACAAACACACACTCACTGACACACTCTGACACACAAACACACACTCATTGACACCCTCACTGACACACAAACACACACTCACTGACACACTCACACACTCACTGACACACAAACACACTCTCGCTGACATGCTCACTGTCTCACACACACTCTCTCACTGACACACTCACACACTTACTGACACACTCACTGACACACAAACACACACTCACTGACACACAAACACACACTCACTAACACACACACACTCACTGACACACAAACACACTCTCACTGACACACTCACACACTCACTGACACACAAACACGCACTCACTGACACACTCACTGACAAACTCTCACTTTCACTGTCACACACACACACTCACTGACACACTCACACACTCACTGACACACAAACACACTCTCACAAACACACTCACTGACACACAAACACACTCACTGACACACACACACACTGACACTCTCACTGACACACTCACTGACACACACACACACTGACACACTCACTGACACACTCACACACTCACTGACACACAAACACACTCTCACACACACACACTCACTGACACACAAACACACACTCACTGACACACACACACTGACACACTCGCTGACACACTCACTGACACACTCACACACTCACTGACACACAAACACACTCTCTCACACATACACTCACTGACACACTAACACACACCCACTGACACACTCACTGACACACAAACACACACTCACTGACACACTCACACACTCACTGACACACACACTCACTGACACACAAACACACACTCACTGACACACAAACACACACTCACTGAAACACTCACGCACTCACTGACACACAAACACACACTCACTGACACACTCTGACACACAAACACACACTCATTGACACACTCACTGACACACAAACACACACTCACTGACACACAAACACACTCTCGCTGACATGCTCACTGTCTCACACACACACACTCTCTCACTGACACACTCACACACTTACTGACACACTCACTGACACACAAACACACACTCACTGACACACAAACACACACTCACTAACACACTCACACACTCACTGACACACAAACACACTCTCACTGACACACTCACACACTCACTGACACACAAACACGCACTCACTGACACACTCACTGACAAACTCTCACACTCACTGTCACACACACACACACTCACTGACACACTCACACACTCACTGACACACAAACACACTCTCACAAACACACTCACTGACACACAAACACACACACACTGACACACTCACTGACACACTCACTGACACACACACACACTGAAACACTCACTGACACACTCACACACTCACTGACACACAAACACACTCTCACACACACACACTCACTTACACACAAACACACACTCACTGACACACACACACTGACACACTCGCTGACACACTCACTGACACACTCACACACTCACTGACACACAAACACACTCTCTCACACACACACTCACTGACACACAAACACACACCCACTGACACACTCACTGACACACAAACACACACTCACTGACACACTCACACACTCACTGACACACACACTCACTGACACACAAACACACACTCACTGACACACAAACACACACTCACTGAAACACTCACGCACTCACTGACACACAAACACACACTCACTGACACACTCTGACACACAAACACACACTCATTGACACACTCACTGACACACAAACACACACTCACTGACACACTCACACACTCACTGACACACACACACACACTCACTGACACAATGACTGACAAACTCTCACACTCACTGACACACAAACACACACTCACTGACACACTCACACACTCAATGACTCACACACACACTCACTGACACACAAACACACACTCACTGACACACAAACACACACTAACTGACACACTCACACACTCACTGACACACAAACACACACTCACTGACACACTCTGACGCACAAACACACACTCACTGACACACTCACTGACACACAAACACACACTCACTGACACACTCACACACTCACTGACACACACACACACTCACTGACACAATGACTGACAATCTCTCACACTCACTGACACACAAACACACACTCACTTACACACTCACTGACACACACACACTCACTGACACACAAACACACACTCACACACAAACACACACTAACTGACACACTCACACACTCACTGACACACAAACACACACTCACTGACACACTTTGACACACAAACACACACTCACTGACACACTCACACACTCACTGACACACACACACACTCACTGACACAATGACTGACAATCTCTCACACTCACTGACACACAAACACACACTCACTGACACACAAACACACACTCACTGACACACTCACACACTCACTGACACACAAACACACACTCACTGACACACTCTGACACACAAACACACACTCACTGACACACTCACTGACACACAAACACACACTCACTGACACACTCACACACTCACTGACACACACACACACACACACACTCACTGACACAATGACTGACAAACTCTCACACTCACTGACACACAAACACACACTCACTGACACACTCACACACTCACTGACACACACACACACTCACTGACACACAAACACACACTCACACACAAACACACACTAACTGACACACTCACACACTCATTGACACACAAACACACACTCACTGACACACAAACACACACTCACTGACACAATGACAAACTCTCACACTCACTGACACACAAACACACACTCTCACTGACACACTCACTGACACATGCACACACTCTCACTGACACACTCACACACTCACTGACACACAAATACACACTCACTGACGCACAAACACACACTCACTGACACACTCACACTCACTGACACACAAACACACTCTCGCTGACATGCTCACTGTCACACACACACACACTCTCTCACTGACACACTCACACACTTACTGACACACTCACTGACACACAAACACACACTCACTGACACACAAACACACACTCACTAACACACTCACACACTCACTGACACACAAACACACTCTCACTGACACACTCACACACTCACTGACACACAAACACATACTCACTGACACAATGACTGCCAAAGTCTCACACTCACTGTCTCACACACATACACACACTCGCACTGACACACTCACACACTCACTGACACACAAACACACACTCACTGACACACTCACTGACAAACTCTCACACTCACTGTCACACACACACACACTCACTGACACACTCACACACTCACTGACACACAAACACTCTCACTCACACACTCACTGACACACAAACACACTCTCACAAACACACTCACTGACACACAAACACACACTCACTGACACACACACTCACTGACACACTCACTGACACACTCACTGACACACTCACACACTTACTGACACACAAACACACTCTCACACACACTCACTGACACACAAACACACACTCAATGACACACACACACTGACAAAGTCACTGACACACTCACTGACACACACACACTCACTGACACACAAACACACTCTCACACACACAGTCACTGACACACAAACACACACCCACTGACACACTCACTGACACACAAACACACACTCACTGACACACTCACACATTCACTGACACACACACACTCTCACTGACACAATGACTGACAAACTCTCACACTCACTGACACACAAACGCACACTAACTGACACACTCACACACTCACGGACACACAAACACACACTCACTGACACACTCTGACACACAAACACACACTCACTGACACACACACACTCACTGACACACAAACACACACTCACTGACACACAAACACACACTAACTGACACACACACACACTCACTGACACACAAACACACACTCACTGACACACTCTGACACACAAACACACACTCACTGACACACAAACACACACTCACTGACACAATGACTGACAAACTCTCACACTCACTGACACACAAACACACACTCACTGACACACTGTGACACACAAACACACACTCACTGACACACAAACACACACTCACTGACACAATGACTGACAAACTCACACACTCACTGACACACAAACACACACTCTCACTGACACACTCACTGACACATGCACACACTCTCACTGACACACTCACACACTCACTGACACACAAACACACACTCAATGACACACTCACTGACACACAAACACACACTCACTGAAACACTCACGCACTCACTGACACACAAACACACACTCACTGACACACTCTGACACACAAACACACACTCATTGACACACTCACTGACACACAAACACACACTCACTGACACACTCACACACTCACTGACACACAAACACACTCTCGCTGACATGCTCAGTCTCACACACACTCTCTCACTGACACACTCACACACTTACTGACACACTCACTGACACACAAACACACACTCACTGACACACAAACACACACTCACTAACACACACACACTCACTGACACACAAACACACTCTCACTGACACACTCACACACTCACTGACACACAAACACGCACTCACTGACACACTCACTGACAAACTCTCACACTCACTGTCACACACACACACACACACTCACTGACACACTCACACACTCACTGACACACAAACACACTCTCACAAACACACTCACTGACACACAAATACACTCACTGACACACACACACACTGACACTCTCACTGACACACTCACTGACACACACACACACTGACACACTCACTGACACACACACACTCACTGACACACAAACACACTCACACACACACACTCACTGACACACAAACACACACTCACTGACACACACACACTGACACACTCGCTGACACACTCACTGACACACTCACACACTCACTGACACACAAACACACTCTCTCACACACACACTCACTGACACACAAACACACACCCACTGACACACTCACTGACACACAAACACACACTCACTGACACACTCACACACTTACTGACACACACACTCACTGACACACAAACACACACTCACTGACACACAAACACACACTCACTGAAACACTCACGCACTCACTGACACACAAACACACACTCACTGACACACTCTGACACACAAACACACACTCATTGACACACTCACTGACACACAAACACACACTCACTGACACACTCACACACTCACTGACACACACACACACACTCACTGACACAATGACTGACAAACTCTCACACTCACTGACACACAAACACACACTCACTGACACACTCACACACTCAATGACTCACACACACACTCACTGACACACAAACACACACTCACTGACACACAAACACACACTAACTGACACACTCACACACTCACTGACACACAAACACACACTCACTGACACACTCTGACACACAAACACACACTCACTGACACACTCACTGACACACAAACACACACTCACTGACACACTCACACACTCACTGACACACACACACACTCACTGACACAATGACTGACAATCTCTCACACTCACTGACACACAAACACACACTCACTTACACACTCACTGACACACACACACTCACTGACACACAAACACACACTCACACACAAACACACACTAACTGACACACTCACACACTCACTGACACACAAACACACACTCACTGACACACTTTGACACACAAACACACACTCACTGACACACAAACACACACTCACTGACACAATGACAAACTCTCACACTCACTGACACACACACTCTCACTGACACACTCACTGACACATGCACACACTCTCACTGACACACTCACACACTCACTGACACACAAACACACACTCAATGACACACTCACTGACACACAAACACACACTCACTGACACACTCACACACTCACTGACACACAAACACACTCTTGCTGACACGCTCACTGTCTCACACACACACACACTCTCACTGACACACAAACACACTTACTGACACACTCACTGACACACAAACACACACTCACTGACTCACAAACACACACTCACTGACACACTCACACACTCACTGACACACACACACACTCACTGACACAATGACTGACAATCTCTCACACTCACTGACACACAAACACACACTCACTGACACACAAACACACACTCACTGAAACACGCACTCACTGACACACAAACACACACTCACTGACACACTCTGACACACAAACACACACTCATTGACACACTCACTGACACACAAACACACACTCACTGACACACTCACATACTCACTGACACACACACACACTCACTGACACAATGACTGACAAACTCTCACACTCACTGACACACAAACACACACTCACTGACACACTCACACACTCAATGACTCACACACACACTCACTGACACACAAACACACACTCACTGACACACAAACACACACTAACTGACACACTCACACACTCACTGACACACAAACACACACTCACTGACACACTCTGACACACAAACACACACTCACTGACACACTCACTGACACACAAACACACACTCACTGACACACTCACACACTCACTGACACACACACACACTCACTGACACAATGACTGACAATCTCTCACACTCACTGACACACAAACACACACTCACTTACACACTCACTGACACACACACACTCACTGACACACAAACACACACTCACACACAAACACACACTAACTGACACACTCACACACTCACTGACACACAAACACACACTCACTGACACACTTTGACACACAAACACACACTCACTGACACACAAACACACACTCACTGACACAATGACAAACTCTCACACTCACTGACACACACACTCTCACTGACACACTCACTGACACATGCACACACTCTCACTGACACACTCACACACTCACTGACACACAAACACACACTCAATGACACACTCACTGACACACAAACACACACTCACTGACACACTCACACACTCACTGACACACAAACACACTCTTGCTGACACGCTCACTGTCTCACACACACACACACTCTCACTGACACACAAACACACTTACTGACACACTCACTGACACACAAACACACACTCACTGACTCACAAACACACTCACTGACACACTCACACACTCACTGACACACACACACACTCACTGACACAATGACTGACAATCTCTCACACTCACTGACACACAAACACACACTCACTGACACACAAACACACACTCACTGACACACTCGCACACTCACTGACACACAAACACACACTCACTGACACACTCTGACACACAAACACACACTCACTGACACACTCACTGACACACAAACACACACTCACTGACACACTCACACACTCACTGACACACACACACACACTCATTGACACAATGACTGACAAACTCTCACACTCACTGACACACAAACACACACTCACTGACACACACACTCACTGTCACACAAACACACACTCACACACAAACATACACTAACTGACACACTCACACACTCACTGACACACAAACACACACTCACTGACACACTCACACACTTACTGACACACACACTCACTGACACACAAACACACACTCACTGACACACAAACACACACTCACTGAAACACTCACGCACTCACTGACACACAAACACACACTCACTGACACACTCTGACACACAAACACACACTCATTGACACACTCACTGACACACAAACACACACTCACTGACACACTCACACACTCACTGACACACACACACACACTCACTGACACAATGACTGACAAACTCTCACACTCACTGACACACAAACACACACTCACTGACACACTCACACACTCAATGACTCACACACACACTCACTGACACACAAACACACACTCACTGACACACAAACACACACTAACTGACACACTCACACACTCACTGACACACAAACACACACTCACTGACACACTCTGACACACAAACACACACTCACTGACACACTCACTGACACACAAACACACACTCACTGACACACTCACACACTCACTGACACACACACACACTGACACAATGACTGACAATCTCTCACACTCACTGACACACAAACACACACTCACTTACACACTCACTGACACACACACACTCACTGACACACAAACACACACTCACACACAAACACACACTAACTGACACACTCACACACTCACTGACACACAAACACACACTCACTGACACACTTTGACACACAAACACACACTCACTGACACACAAACACACACTCACTGACACAATGACAAACTCTCACACTCACTGACACACACACTCTCACTGACACACTCACTGACACATGCACACACTCTCACTGACACACTCACACACTCACTGACACACAAACACACACTCAATGACACACTCACTGACACACAAACACACACTCACTGACACACTCACACACTCACTGACACACAAACACACTCTTGCTGACACGCTCACTGTCTCACACACACACACTCTCACTGACACACAAACACACTTACTGACACACTCACTGACACACAAACACACACTCACTGACTCACAAACACACACTCACTGACACACTCACACACTCACTGACACACACACACTCACTGACACAATGACTGACAATCTCTCACACTCACTGACACACAAACACACACTCACTGACACACAAACACACACTCACTGAAACACTCACGCACTCACTGACACACAAACACACACTCACTGACACACAAACACACACTAACTGACACACTCACACACTCACTGACACACAAACACACACTCACTGACACACTCTGACACACAAACACACACTCACTGACACACTCACTGACACACAAACACACACTCACTGACACACTCACACACTCACTGACACACACACACACTCACTGACACAATGACTGACAATCTCTCACACTCACTGACACACAAACACACACTCACTTACACACTCACTGACACACACACACTCACTGACACACAAACACACACTCACACACAAACACACACTAACTGACACACTCACACACTCACTGACACACAAACACACACTCACTGACACACTTTGACACACAAACACACACTCACTGACACACAAACACACACTCACTGACACAATGACAAACTCTCACACTCACTGACACACACACTCTCACTGACACACTCACTGACACATGCACACACTCTCACTGACACACTCACACACTCACTGACACACAAACACACACTCAATGACACACTCACTGACACACAAACACACACTCACTGACACACTCACACACTCACTGACACACAAACACATTCTTGCTGACACGCTCACTGTCTCACACACACACACACTCTCACTGACACACAAACACACTTACTGACACACTCACTGACACACAAACACACACTCACTGACTCACAAACACACTCACTGACACACTCACACACTCACTGACACACACACACACTCACTGACACAATGACTGACAATCTCTCACACTCACTGACACACAAACACACACTCACTGACACACAAACACACACTCACTGACACACTCGCACACTCACTGACACACAAACACACACTCACTGACACACTCTGACACACAAACACACACTCACTGACACACTCACTGACACACAAACACACACTCACTGACACACTCACACACTCACTGACACACACACACACACTCACTGACACAATGACTGACAAACTCTCACACTCACTGACACACAAACACACACTCACTGACACACACACTCACTGTCACACAAACACACACTCACACACAAACATACACTAACTGACACACTCACACACTCACTGACACACAAACACACACTCACTGACACACTCTGACACACAAACACACACTCACTGACACACAAACACACACTCACTGACACACTCTGACACACAAACACACACTCACTCACACACTCACTGACACACACACACTCACTGACACAATGACTGACAATCTCTCACACTCACTGACACACAAACACACACTCACTTACACACTCACTGACACACACACTCACTGACACACAAACACACACTCACACACAAACACACACTAACTGACACACTCACACACTCACTGACACACAAACACACACTCACTGACACACTTTGACACACAAACACACACTCACTGACACACAAACACACACTCACTGACACAATGACAAACTCTCACACTCACTGACACACACACTCTCACTGACACACTCACTGACACATGCACACACTCTCACTGACACACTCACACACTCACTGACACACAAACACACACTCAATGACACACTCACTGACACACAAACACACACTCACTGACACACTCACACACTCACTGACACACAAACACACTCTTGCTGACACGCTCACTGTCTCACACACACACACACTCTCACTGACACACAAACACACCTACTGACACACTCACTGACACACAAACACACACTCACTGACTCACAAACACACACTCACTGACACACTCACACACTCACTGACACACACACACACTCACTGACACAATGACTGACAATCTCTCACACTCAGACACACAAACACACACTCACTGACACACAAACACACACTCACTGACACACTCACACACTCACTGACACACAAACACACACTCACTGACACACTCTGACACACAAACACACACTCACTGACACACTCACTGACACACAAACACACACTCACTGACACACTCACACACTCACTGACACACACACACACACTCACTGACACAATGACTGACAAACTCTCACACTCACTGACACACAAACACACACTCACTGACACACTCACACACTCACTGACACACACACACACTCACTGACACACAAACACACACTCACACACAAACACACACTAACTGACACACTCACACACTCATTGACACACAAACACACACTCACTGACACACAAACACACACTCACTGACACAATGACAAACTCTCACACTCACTGACACACAAACACACACTCTCACTGACACACTCACTGACACATGCACACACTCTCACTGACACCCTCACACACTCACTGACACACAAATACACACTCACTGACGCACAAACACACACTCACTGACACACTCACACTCACTGACACACAAACACACTCTCGCTGACATGCTCACTGTCACACACACACACACTCTCTCACTGACACACACACTTACTGACACACTCACTGACACACAAACACACACTCACTGACACACAAACACACACTCACTAACACACTCACACACTCACTGACACACAAACACACTCTCACTGACACACTCACACACTCACTGACACACAAACACATACTCACTGACACAATGACTGCCAAAGTCTCACACTCACTGTCTCACACACATACACACACTCGCACTGACACACTCACACACTCACTGACACACAAACACACACTCACTGACACACTCACTGACAAACTCTCACACTCACTGTCACACACACACACACTCACTGACACACTCACACACTGACACACAAACACTCTCACTCACACACTCACTGACACACAAACACACTCTCACAAACACACTCACTGACACACAAACACACACTCACTGACACACACACTCACTGACACACTCACTGACACACTCACTGACACACCCACACACTTACTGACACACAAACACACTCTCACACACACTCACTGACACACAAACACACACTCAATGACACACACACACTGACACAGTCACTGACACACTCACTGACACACACACACTCACTGACACACAAACACACTCTCACACACACAGTCACTGACACACAAACACACACCCACTGACACACTCACTGACACACAAACACACACTCACTGACACACTCACACATTCACTGACACACACACACTCTCACTGACACAATGACTGACAAACTCTCACACTCACTGACACACAAACGCACACTCACTGACACACTCACTGACACACACACACACTCACTGACACACAAACACACACTCACTGACACACAAACACACACTAACTGACACACTCACACACTCACGGACACACAAACACACACTCACTGACACACTCTGACACACAAACACACACTCACTGACACACAAACACACACTCACTGACACAATGACTGACAAACTCTCACACTCACTGACACACAAACACACACTCACTGACACACTGTGACACACAAACACACACTCACTGACACACAAACACACACTCACTGACACAATGACTGACAAACTCTCACACTCACTGACACACAAACACACACTCTCACTGACACACTCACTGACACATGCACACACTCTCACTGACACACTCACACACTCACTGACACACAAACACACAATCAATGACACACTCACTGACACACAAACACACACTCACTGACACACTCACACGCTCACGGACACACAAACACACACTCACTGACACACTCTGACACACAAACACACACTCACTGACACAATGACTGACAAACTCTCACACTCACTGACACACAAACACACACTCTCACTGACACACTCACTGACACATGCACACACTCTCACTGACACACTCACACACTCACTGACACACAAACACACACTCAATGACACACTCACTGACACACAAACACACACTCACTGACACACTCACACACTCACTGACACACTAACACACTCTCACTGACACGCACACTGTCTCACACACAAACACACACTCTCACTGACACACCCGCACACTTACTGACACACTCACTGACACACAAACACACACTCACTAACACACTCACACACTCACTGACACACAAACACACTCTCACTAACACACTCACACACTCACTGACACACAAACACACTCTCACTGACACACTCACACACTCACTGACACACAAACACATACTCACTGACACAATGACTGCCAAAGTCTCACACTCACTGTCTCACACACATACACACACTCGCACTGACACACTCACACACTCACTGACACACAAACACACACTCACTGACACACTCACTGACAAACTCTCACACTCACTGTCACACACACACACACTCACTGACACACTCACACACTGACACACAAACACTCTCACTCACACACTCACTGACACACAAACACACTCTCACAAACACACTCACTGACACACAAACACACACTCACTGACACACACACTCACTGACACACTCACTGACACACTCACACACTTACTGACACACAAACACACTCTCACACACACTCACTGACACACAAACACACACTCAATGACACACACACACTGACACAGTCACTGACACACTCACTGACACACACACACTCACTGACACACAAACACACTCTCACACACACAGTCACTGACACACAAACACACACCCACTGACACACTCACTGACACACAAACACACACTCACTGACACACTCACACATTCACTGACACACACACACTCTCACTGACACAATGACTGACAAACTCTCACACTCACTGACACACAAACGCACACTCACTGACACACTCACTGACACACACACACACTCACTGACACACAAACACACACTCACTGACACACAAACACACACTAACTGACACACTCACACACTCACGGACACACAAACACACACTCACTGACACACTCTGACACACAAACACACACTCACTGACACACAAACACACACTCACTGACACAATGACTGACAAACTCTCACACTCACTGACACACAAACACACACTCACTGACACACTGTGACACACAAACACACACTCACTGACACACAAACACACACTCACTGACACAATGACTGACAAACTCTCACACTCACTGACACACAAACACACACTCTCACTGACACACTCACTGACACATGCACACACTCTCACTGACACACTCACACACTCACTGACACACAAACACACACTCAATGACACACTCACTGACACACAAACACACACTCACTGACACACTCACACGCTCACGGACACACAAACACACACTCACTGACACACTCTGACACACAAACACACACTCACTGACACAATGACTGACAAACTCTCACACTCACTGACACACAAACACACACTCTCACTGACACACTCACTGACACATGCACACACTCTCACTGACACACTCACACACTCACTGACACACAAACACACACTCAATGACACACTCACTGACACACAAACACACACTCACTGACACACTCACACACTCACTGACACACTAACACACTCTCACTGACACGCTCACTGTCTCACACACAAACACACACTCTCACTGACACACCCGCACACTTACTGACACACTCACTGACATACAAACACACACTCACTGACACACAAACACACACTCACTAACACACTCACACACTCACTGACACACAAACACACTCTCACTGACACACTCACACACTCACTGACACACAAACACATACTCACTGACACAATGACTGCCAAAGTCTCACACTCACTGTCTCACACACATACACACACTCGCACTGACACACTCACACACTCACTGACACACAAACACACACTCACTGACACACTCACTGACAAACTCTCACACTCACTGTCACACACACACTCACTGACACACTCACACACTCACTGACACACTCACTGACACACAAACACACACTCTCTCACTGTCACACACACACACTCTCTCTCACTGACACACTCACACACTCACTGACACACACACATTCTGACTGTCACACAAACACACACTCACTGACACACTCACTGACACACAAACACACACTCACTGACACACAAACACACTCTCACACACACACACTCACTGACACACAAACACACACTCACTGACACACACACACACTGACACACTCACACACTCACTGACACACAAACACACACCCACTGACACACTCACTGACACACAAACACACACTCACTGACACACAAACACACACTCACTGACACACTCACACACTCACTGACACACACACTCACTGACACACAAACACACACTCTCACTGACACACTCACTGACACATGCACACACTCTCACTGACACACTCACACACTCACTGACACACAAACACACACTCACTGACACACTCACTGACAAACTCTCACACTCGCTGTCACACACACACTCACTGACACACTCACACACTCACTGACACACAAACACACACTCACTGACACACTCACTGACAAACTCTCACACTCACTGTCACACACACACACTCTCACTGACACACTCACACACTCACTGACACACACACACTCTGACTGTCACACAAACACACGCTCACTGACACACACACTCTCACTGACACACTCACTGACACACTCACACTCTCACTGACACACTCACTGACAAACTCTCACACTCACTGTTACACACACATACACTCTCACTGACACACTCACACTCACTGACACACAAACACACTCCCACTGACACACTGACTGACAAACTCTCATAATCACTGTCTCACACACACACACACACACTCACTGTCACACTCACACACTCACTAAGCCACTCACTGACACACACACACACGCTCTCACTGTCTCACACACACACACTCTCTCTCACTGACCCACTCACACACTCACTGAGCCACTCACTGACACACACACACACGCTCTCATTGTCTCACACACACACACACACGTATACACACTCTCACTGAACTGCTCACATACTCACTGACACACAAACACACGCTCACTGACACACTGACTGACAAACACTCACACTCATTGTCATACACACACACTCTCACTGTCACACACACACACACTCTCACTGACCCACTCACACACTCACTGACACACACACACACTCTCACTGTCACACACACACTCTCACTGACCCGCTTACATACTCACTGTCACACAAACACACTCTCACTGACACACAAACACACTCTCACTGACACACTCACACACTCACTGACAAACAAACACACTCTTACTGACATACTCACACACTCACTGACACACAAACACACTCTCACTGACACACTGACTGACAAACTCTTACACTCACTGACACACTCACACACTCACTGACAAACAAACACACACTCACTGACACACACTTTCACTGACACACAAACACACTCTCACTGACACACTGACTGACAAACTCTCACACTCACTGTCACACACACACACACTCTCACTGACCCACTCACACACTCACTGACACACTCACTGTCACACACACACACACTCTCACTGAACCGCTCACATACTCACTGACACACAAACGCAATCTCACTGACACACTGACTGACAAACTCTCACACTCACTGACACAAACACACACTCTCACTGTCACACACACACACACACACTCTCACTGACCCGCTCACATACTCCCTCTCACACAAACACACTCTCACTGTCACACAAACACACTCTCACTGACACACTCACGCACTCACTGACACACATTCACACTCTCACTGTCACACTCTCACACTCACTAACACACTCATTGACAAACTCTCACACTCACTGTCACACAAACACACTCTCACTGACACACTCACACACTCACTGACACACAAACACACTCTCACTGACACACTGACTGACAAACTCTCATAATCACTGTCACACACACACACACACACACTCTCACTTACCCGCTCACATACTCCCTCTCACACAAACACACTCTCACTGTCACACAAACACACTCTCACTGACACACTCACGCACTCACTGACACACATTCACACTCTCACTGTCACACTCTCACACTCACTAACACACTCATTGACAAACTCTCACACTCACTGTCACACAAACACACTCTCACTGACACACTCACACACTCACTGACACACAAACACACTCTCACTGACACACTCACACACTCACTGACACACAAACACACACTCACTGACACACAAACACACTCTCACTGACACACTGACTGACAAACTCTCACACTCACTGACACACTCACACACTCACTGACAAACAAACACAGTCTCACTGACACACTGACTGACAAACTCTCACACTCACTGTCACACGCACACACACTCTCACTGACCCACTCACACACTCACTGACACACTCACTGTCACACACACACACACACTCTCACTGACCCGCTCACATACTCCCTCTCACACAAACACACTCTCACGGTCACACAAACACACTCTCACTAACACACTCACGCACTCACTGACACACAAACACACTCTCACTGTCACACTCTCACACTCACTGACACACTCATTGACAAACTCCCACACTCACTGTCACACAAACACACTCTCACTGTCACACTCTCACACTCACTGACACTCTCATAGTCACACTCACACTCACTGACAAACTCTCACACTCACTGTCTCACACACACTCACTGACACACACACACTCACTGTCACACTCACACACTCACTGACAAACTCTCACACTCACTGATACATACACACACTCTCATAGTCACACTCACACTCACTGACACACTCACTGACAAACTCTCACACTCACTGTCTCACACACACTCACTGACACACACATGCTCACTGTCACACTCACACACTCACTGACAAACTCTCACACTCACTGATACACACACACACTCTCATAGTCACACTCACACTCACTGACACACTCACTGACAAACTCTCACACTCACTGTCTCACACACACATATTGACTGACACATTCTCACACTTACTGATACACACACACACTCTCTCATAGTCACACTCACACTCACTGACAAACTCTCACACTCACTGTCTCACACACACATATTGACTGACACATTCTCACACTTACTGACACACAAACATACACTCTCACTGACACACTCATTGACAAACTCTCACACTCACTGTCACACAAACACACTCTCACTGTCACACTCTCACACTCACTGACACTCTCATAGTCACACTCACACTCACTGACAAACTCTCACACTCACTGTCTCACACACACTCACTGACACACACACACTCACTGTCACACTCACACACTCACTGACAAACTCTCACACTCACTGATACATACACACACTCTCATAGTCACACTCACACTCACTGACACACTCACTGACAAACTCTCACACTCACTGTCTCACACACACATATTGACTGACACATTCTCACACTTACTGATACACACACACACTCTCATAGTCACACTCACACTCACTGACAAACTCTCACACTCACTGTCTCACACACACATACTGACTGACACATTCTCACACTGACACACAAACACACTCTCACTGACACACTCTCACACTCACTAACGCACAAACACACACTCACTGACACACACACACACTGTCACACTCACACGCTCACTGACAAACTCTCACACTCACTGACACATACACACACTCTCATAGTCACACTCACACTCACTGACACACTCACTGACAAAATCTCACACTCACTGTCTCACACACACATACTGACACACATTCTCACACTGACACACAAACACACACTCACTGACACACACACGCTCACTGTCACACTCACACACTCACTGACAAACTCTCACACTCACTGATACACACACACACTCTCATAGTCACACTCACACTCACTGACAAACTCTCACACTCACTGTCTCACACACACATATTGACTGACACATTCTCACACTTACTGACACACAAACATACACTCTCACTGACACACTCACACACTCACTGACACACTCACTGACACACAAACACACTCTCACTGTCACACAAACACACTCTCACACTCACTAACACACAAATACACACTCACTGACACACTCATGCACTCACTGACACACACACACTCACTGTCACACTCACACACTCATTGACAAACTCTCACACTCACTGATGCACACACACTCTCATAGTCACACTCACACTCACTGACACACTCTCACACTCACTGACAAACACACACACTTACTGACACTCACACACACTCACTGTCACACACACACACTCTCACAATCACTGCCACACACACACACTCTCACACTCACTGTCACACTCACACACTCTCACAATCACTGTCACACTCACACTCACTGACACACACACACTCACTCAGACACAGACACACACTCACACTCACTCACACATACACAAACACTCACTCACAGAGAGTAACTCGCACACAAATGAACTCACTCAGAAACAGAGACACACTCACACACAAACCCTCACACAAACACCCTCACACACACACAGAAGCACTCTCAAACACTCACACTCACACATCCTCACACTCTCACTCACACACTCACTAACCCACACACATATGGACATACTCACACATACACACTCAGACACACACACACAGGTGCACTCAGACATACTTTCACACTCACACACCCACACACCCTTATACATACACATGCGCACACACAGAGAAGCATTCACACAGGCACTCCCAATTGCTAATTCATAAAAACACAGACAAAAATACAGACAGGCCCTACACAGACAGGCTCACACTCACACACACTCACTGTCAAACGTACACACTCACACAGATGCTTGCTCAAACACTAACACACACACACACAGTCACACAACCTCACTCACACAAACTCATACTCACACCAACACATGCACATTTTCACACACAATCTCTCACACAAGTACACACAGAGTTCAGGAGGACTTATGTATAGAATATAATAATCTCAGATGATCGGGAGTGAGCTACAGAATGGAAATTAATTGAGGGGTTCAGGGTGGTTTATGTATAGAATAACAGATACCCGGGAGTGAGTTACAGACTGGAATCTAATCGAGGGGCTCGGGGTGGTTTATATATAGAAAACAGATACCCGGGAGTGAGTTACACACTGGAATCTAATCGAGGGGTTCGGGGTGGTTTATATATAGAATAACAGATACCCGGGAGTGAGTTACAGACTGGAATCTAATCGAGGGGTTCGGGGTGGTTTATATATAGAATAACAGATACCCGGGAGTGAGTTACTGGCTGGAATCTAATCGAGGGGCTCAGGGGGGTTTATATATAGAATAACAGATACCCGGGAGTGAGTTACAGACTGGAATCTAATCGAGGGGTTCGGGGTGGTTTATATATAGAATAACAGATACCCAGGAGTGAGTTACAGACTGGAATCTAATCGAGGGGTTCGGGGTGGTTTATATATAGAATAACAGATACCCGGGAGTGAGTTACAGACTGGAATCTAATGGAGGGGTTCAGGGGGTTTATATATAGAATAACAGATACCCGGGAGTGAGTTACAGGCTGGAATCTAATCGAGGGGTTCGGGGTGGTTTATATATAGAATAACAGATACCCGGGAGTGAGTTACAGACTGGAATCTAATCGAAGGGTTCGGGGTGGTTTATATATAGAATAACAGATACCCAGGAGTGAGTTACAGACTGGAATCTAATCAAGGGGTTCGGTGGGGTTTATATATAGAATAACAGATACGCGGGAGTGAGTTACAGACTGGAATCTAATCGAGGGTCTCCGCGGTGGGGGGCGGGGTTTATATCTCCAATACCCCGGGAGTGAGGTGCTGCGATGAATCGAATCTTTCTTGGTGTGTCAGGTGAGACGGGGCCCAGCCGGTTTTCAGTTCAAGCCCTCTCGGCCTACGTCTTGAGCCTGGAGTGGTTCCCCAGCCCGGACAATGTGAGGCGTTACAGGATCCTCTACGGCCCTTTGAAAGGAGGCCCGATTCGCTCTCTGGATCTGGGCAGCGGTGTGAGCAGCTCTCTGCTGCGACAACTCAGCCCAGACACCTCCTACCTGATCAACATCTCCGTCCTCTACGCTTCGGGCAAGATCGCCTACTTCGCCGTCTCTGGACGAACGCTCCCAGGTACCCGCCGCTCTCACCTACGCCCCCACCCCACCCCTGTTTAACCCACTCCTCCCCCACCCCCCCACCACCCTCCTCGCATTCGTATAGCGACTTTCACTCTGTCAGGAGCGTTGATGAGAAACGGACTTGTCAACAGGAGGTGTCGGCGGTGGTGGGGGTGCCAGGCGAGGTCAGCTTGAAAGGGGTCTCTTAAAGTAGGAGAGAGAGAGGGTCAGAGGGAGAGAGGGACAGAGAGAGAGAGAGAGAGAGAGAGAGAGGCAGAGCGAGAGAGAGCGAGGGAATGAGGGACAGCGACAGTGAGACAGAGAGAGAGAGGTAGAGAGTGAGAG
The DNA here is from genome assembly GCF_017639515.1 of Carcharodon carcharias. Taxonomy (NCBI): domain Eukaryota; kingdom Metazoa; phylum Chordata; class Chondrichthyes; order Lamniformes; family Lamnidae; genus Carcharodon; species Carcharodon carcharias. Next base: position 1,137,777 of record NC_054506.1, read on the forward strand.
AGGCAGACAGAGAGACAGAGTGAGGGAGAGAGGGACAGAGACAGAGAGGGGGAAGGACAGAGAGGGATAGAGGGACAAATAGAGAGAGAGAGAGACAGACAGACAGACAGAGAGAGAGAGAGACAGGGAGGGAGAGAAAGGGAGGGAGAGAGTTGGAGGGAGAGGGAGAGGTAGAGAGATAGAGAGGGAGAGGGAAAGAGAGGATAAAAGAGAAAGAGGGAGAGACAAAGATAGAGGGGCAGAGGGAGAGAGAGAGACAGAGTAAGACTGAGTGAGAGAAAGAGAGAGATAAAGAGACAGAGAGAGAGACAGAGACAGACAGAGAGAGAGGGAGAGACAGAGAGAGACAGAGAGAGAGACAGAGACAGACAGAGAGAGAGAGAGACAGAGAGAGAGAGAGATAGAGAGACAGAGAACGAGACAGAGAGAGAGAGACAGGGAGAGAGACACAGAGAGACAGAGAGAGAGACACAGAGAGACAGAGAGAGAGAGAGAGACAGAGAGACAGAGAGAGACAGAGAGAGAAACAGTGAGAGAGAGAGAGACAGAGAGAGAGAGAGAGACAGAGAGATAGAGAGAGAGAGAGACAGAGACAGAGAGAGAGAGAGACAGAGAGAGAGACAGAGAGAGAGAGACAGAGAGAGAGAGGGCAACGGTGGGTATAGGTTCAACAACTTTGTGTCCAATTATGGTCGCCATACGTGGACTGATTTTGGAAGGTTGTAGGGGCTGGAGGAGGTTACAGAGATAGTGGTTTAGGGGCTGGAGAAGCTTACAGAGATAGGGAGGGGTGTAGGGACTGGAGGAGGTTACAGAGATAGGGAGGGGTGTAGGGGCTGGAGAAGGTTACAGAGATAGGGAGGGGTGTAGGGGCTGGAGGAGGTTACAGAGATAGTGGTTTAGGGTCTGGAGAAGGTTACAGAGATAGGGAGGGGTGTAGGGACTGGAGGAGGTTACAGAGATAGGGAAGGTTGTAAGGGCTGGAGGAGGTCACAGAGATAGGGAGGGGTGTAGGGGCTGGAGGAGGTCACAGAGATAGGGAGGTGTGTAAGGGCTGGAGGAGGTTACAGAGATAGGGACATGTGTAGAGGCTGGAGGTTACAGAGATAGGGAGGGATGTAGGGGCTGGAGGAGGTTACAGAGATAGGGATGTGTGTAGGGGCTGGAGGAGGTTACAGAGACAGGGAGGGTTGTATGGGCTGGAGGAGGTTACAGAGATAGGGAGGATTGTAGGGACTGAAGGAAGTTACAGAGATAGGGAGGGGTGTAGGGTCTGGAGGAGGTTACAGAGATAGGGAGGGGTGTAGGGGTTGGAGGAGGTTACAGAGTTAGGGAGGGGTGTAGGGGCTGGAGGAGGTTACAGAGATAGGGAGGGTTGTAGGGACTGAAGGAGGTTACAGAGATAGGGAGGGGTGTAGGGTCTGGAGGAAGTTACAGAAATAGGGAGGGGTGTAGGGGCTGGAGGAGGTTACAGAGATAGGGAGGGATGTAGGGGCTGGAGGAGGTTACAGAGATAGGGAGGGTTGTAGGGACTGAAGGAGGTTACAGAGATAGGGAGGGGTGTAGGGTCTGGAGGAGGTTACAGAGATAGGGAGGGGTGTAGGGGCTGGAGGAGGTCACAGAGATAGGGAGGTGTGTAGGGGCTGGAGGAGGTTACAGAGATAGGGACATGTGTAGAGGCTGGAGGTTACAGAGATAGGGAGGGATGTAGGGGCTGGAGGAGTTTACAGAGATAGGGATGTGTGTAGGGGCTGGAGGAGGTTACAGAGACAGGGAGGGTTGTATGGGCTGGAGGAGGTTACAGAGATAGGGAGGGTTGTAGGGACTGAAGGAGGTTACAGAGATAGGGAGGGGTGTAGGGTCTGGAGGAGGTTACAGAGATAGGGAGGGGTGTAGGGGTTGGAGGAGGTTACAGAGACAGGGAGGGGTGTAGGGGCTGGAGGAGGTTACAGAGATAGGGAGGGGTGTAGGTGCTGGGGGAGGTTACAGAGATAGGGAGGGGTGTAGGTGCTGCAGGAGGTTACAGAGATAGGGAGGGGTGTAGGGGCTGGAGAAGGTTACAGTGATAGAGAATGGGGTAGGTGCTGGAGGAGGTTACAGAGATAGGGAGGGGTGTAGGTGCTGGAGGAGGTTACAGAGATAGAGAAGGGGGTAGGGGCAGCAGGAGGTTACAGAGATAGGTAGGGGTATAGGGGCTGGAGGAGTTTACAGAGATAGGGAGGGGTGTAGGGGCTGGAGGAGTTTACAGAGATAGGGATGTGTGTAGGGGCTGGAGGAGGTTACAGAGACAGGGAGGGTTGTATGGGCTGGAGGAGGTTACAGAGATAGGGAGGGTTGTAGGGACTGAAGGAGGTTACAGAGATAGGGAGGGGTGTAGGGTCTGGAGGAGGTTACAGAGATAGGGAGGGGTGTAGGGGTTGGAGGAGGTTACAGAGACAGGGAGGGGTGTAGGGGCTGGAGGAGGTTACAGAGATAGGGAGGGGTGTAGGTGCTGGGGGAGGTTACAGAGATAGGGAGGGGTGTAGGTGCTGCAGGAGGTTACAGAGATAGGGAGGGGTGTAGGGGCTGGAGAAGGTTACAGTGATAGAGAATGGGGTAGGTGCTGGAGGAGGTTACAGAGATAGGGAGGGGTGTAGGTGCTGGAGGAGGTTACAGAGATAGAGAAGGGGGTAGGGGCAGCAGGAGGTTACAGAGATAGGTAGGGGTATAGGGGCTGGAGGAGTTTACAGAGATAGGGAGGGGTGTAGGGGCTGGAGGAGGTTACAGAGATAGGGAGGGGTGTAGGGGCTGGAGAAGGTTACAGTGATAGAGAATGGGGTATTTGCTGGAGGAGGTTACAGAGATAGGGAGGGGTGTAGGTGCTGGAGGAAGTTACAGAGATAGAGAAGGGGGTAGGGGCAGCAGGAGGTTACAGAGATAGGTAGGGGTATAGGGGCTGGAGGAGTTTACAGAGATAGGGAGGGTTGTAGGGGCTGGAGGAGGTTACAGAGATAGAGAATGGGGTAGGTGCTGGAGGAGGTTACAGAGATAGGGAGGGGTGTAGGTGCTGGAGGAGGTTACAGAGATAGAGAAGGGGGTAGGGGCAGGAGGAGGTGATACCTCTGGTTTCTCAGGGATATCTCTCTCATGCATCTTTCTGATTTCAGATCCTCACTGGACAGTGAGCTGGTCACCCTCGGGTTCATTCTCACCATCGGCTGAACCGCTGCGGGTAACCTTCCGACTGGACCAACATCTGCCCACGCCAACCATATCGACATCTCTAAACGGGCAGGAAGAGGTCGCATCTCCCCAATCGACAGACCCTGGCTTCCAACAGCCCTTCCCAACTTCAGGAGTGACCATTCCTGGTGCCCATCTTCTAACCCCAACTTCAGGAGGGACCACTCCTGATGCCCATCCTCTAACCCCAACTTCAGGACTAACCACTCCTGGTGCCCATCATCTAATCTCAACTTCAGGAGGGACCACTCCAGACGCCCATCAACAAATGCCAACTTCAGGAGTGACCACTCCAGCTGCCCATCGATTAATGCCAACTTCAGGAGTGACAACTCCAGATGCCCATTCATTAATGCCAACTTCAGGAGCGGCCACTCCAGCTACCCATCGATTAAACCCAACTTCAGGAGTGACCACTCCAGCTGTCCATCGACCAATGCCAGCTTCAGGAGTGACCACTCAGGCTGCCCATCGACCAATGCCAACTTCAGGAATGACCACTCCAGCTGCCCATCGACCAATGCCAACTTCAGGAATGACAACTGCAGCTGCCCATCGACCAATGCCAACTTCAGGAATGACCGCTGCAGCTGCCCATCCACCAATGCCAACTTCAGGAGTGACCACTCCAGCTGCCCATCCACCAATGCCAACTTCAGGAGTGACCACTGCAGATGCCCATCGATTAAACCCAACTTCAGGAATGACCACTGCAACTGCCCATCGACCAATTCCAACTTCAGGAGTGACCACTCCAGCTGCCCATCGACCAATGCCAACTTCAGGAGTGACCACTGCAGCTGCCCATCGACCAATGCCAACTTCAGGAGTGACCACTGCAGCTGCCCATCGACCAATGCCAACTTTGGGAGTGACTACTGCAGATGCCCATCGACCAATGCCAAATTCAGGAGTGACCACTGCATCTGCCCATCGACCAATGCCAACTTCAGGAGTGAACACAGCAGCTGTCCATCGACCAATGCCAACTTCAGGAGTGACCACTCCAGCTGCCCATCGACGAATGCCAACTTCAGGAGTGACCACTCCAGCTGCCCATCAACCAATGCCAACTTCAGGAGTGAACACAGCAGGTGCCCATCGACCAATGCCAACTTCAGGAGTGACCACTGCAGCTGCCCATCCACCAATGCCAACTTCAGGAGTGACCACTCCAGCTGTCCATCAAAGAATGCCAACTTCAGGAGTGACCACTCCTGGTGCCTATCATCTAATCCCAACT
>NC_054506.1:1154741-1192241 GCF_017639515.1 Carcharodon carcharias
GGGGGAGGAGGGGCGGCAAGCAACTGGGATCTTCCTGTGCCGTGCACGGCCCTCAGGACGGCCTGGGCCTTGTCAGGAGAGCGTGGGCTTTCAAAAATTGAAAACCCGCACATCCAAGGCCTGAGGATATCCCCAGGCTCCATCTCTAACTTGGAAGACGAGGGATAGGTCAGGATCAGGGATATTCGGGGCGATGAGGCCTCCAGTGCAAGCCCATTGGCCAAGCCTGGGCCTTTCCTGGCGCCTATCAGTCGGGCCCGAGGGCCATGCTGAAGTTGGGCTGCAACCTGCCTTCCATTCCCTCCGGCAGAGGGAGACAGGCAGCTTCGCTCAGCAGCAGATTGGCACACTGGGAAAGGGAGGTCAGAGAGAGAGAGAGGAGAGACAGAGAAAGAGAGAGACAGAGAAAGCGAGAGACAGAGGGGGAGAGAGACAGAAAGAGAGAGAGAGAGAGAGACAGAGAGAGAGACAGAGAGAGAGAGACAGAGAGAGAGAGAGACAGAGAGAGACAGAGAGAGAGAGACAGAGAGAGAGAGAGACAGAGAGAGACAGAGAGAGCGAGACACAGAGGGAGATAGAGAGAGAGAGAGACAGAGAGAGAGAGAGAGACAGGGAGAGAGACGGAGAGAGCGAGGTACAGAGGGAGACAGAGAGAGAGAGACAGAGAGAGCGAGAGACAGAGTGAGAGAGAGAGACAGAGCGAGAGACAGAGAGAGAGAGACAGAGGGAGAGAGAGAGACAGAGAGAGCGAGAGACAGAGGGAGAGAGAGACAGAGAGAGAGACAGTCAGAGAGAGCGAGAGACAGAGAGAGAGAGACAGAGATTGAGATAGAGAGAGACATAGGGAGACAGAGAGACAGAGAGAGAGAGAGACCGAGAGAGAGAGACAGAGGGAGAGAGAGAGAGACAGAGACAGAGAGAGAAACAGAGAGAGAGAGAGAGACAGAGAGAGACAGAGGGAGAGACAGAGGGAGAGAGAGAGACAGAGAGACAGAGAGAGAGAGAGACAGAGAGAGAGATAGACAGAGAGAGACAGAGAGAGAGGGACAGAGAGAGAGAGAGAGAGAGAGTCAGTGGGAGAGAGAGAAACAGAGATAGAACCAGATAGAAACGGGCAGGGTGAGAGACAGAGAGAGGGGCAGAGAGAGAGAGACAGAGAGCGACAGAGACAGAGAGACAGAGAGAGAGAGAGAGAGAGAGACAGAGAGACAGAGAGAGAGAGACAGAGAGAGAGAGAGAGAGACAAGGACAGAGAGAGAGAGAGAGAGACAGAGAGAGAGAGAGACAGAGAGAGAGACAGAGAGAGAGAGACAGAGAGAGAGAGACAGAGAGAGAGAGAGAGAGACAAGGACAGAGAGAGAGAGAGAGAGACAGAGAGAGAGAGAGACAGAGAGAGAGACAGAGAGAGAGAGACAAGGACAGAGAGAGAGAGAGAGACAGAGAGAGAGAGACAGAGAGAGAGAGAGAGAGGGAGACAGTTCTCCCTTCAGTTTGAGTTATTGGATAGTGACATTGATGTGTGATGTTTGAATAAATCGATCTGTGATTCCTTTCCGTTGGTTCAGGCTGAGAATTGTAACTGGTGTGGATGATGGGTCCTCGGCTGTGAGTCCTGGAGTTAATCTATGATGTCTTCTCTCCATATTCCTGGATAGGATTCAAAGTAAATTCATCTAGAACAGGGGGGTGACCATGTTAGAAAAAACACAGAACAGCCAAGATAAAATCCCACTGAAATGTGGCCCATATTCTTCACTCTTTCTCCAGTGTCTCGAGAGGCATTTGAACAATACAGAACTCAGAACTGCGCAGAGTGTGGTCCAAGTGTGGTCTAACCAGGGGATAAGGAGAGTGGAACTGTGCACGGTGCTCCGAGTGTGGTCTAACCGAGGGGGGATACGGAGACCAGAACTGTGCACGGTGCTCCGAGTGTGGTCTAACCGAGGGGGGGGATACGGAGACCGGAACTGTGCACGGTGCTCCGAGTGTGGTCTAACCGAGGTGGGGGGGGATACGGAGACCGGAACTGTGCACGGTGCTCCGAGTGTGGTCTAACCGAGGGGGGATACGGAGACCGGAACTGTGCACGGTGCTCCGAGCGTGGTCTAACCAAAGCGGGGGATACGGAGACCGGAACTGTGCACGGTGCTCCGAGTGTGGTCTAACCGAGGGGGGGGATACGGAGACCGGAACTGTGCACGGTTCTCCGAGTGTGGTCTAACCGAGGGGGGGATACGGAGACCGGAACTGTGCACGGTGCTCCGAGTGTGGTCTAACCGAGGGGGGGCGATACGGAGACCGGAACTGTGCACGGTGCTCCGAGTGTGGTCTAACCAAAGTGGGGGATACGGAGACCGGAACTGTGCACGGTGCTCCGAGTGTGGTCTAACCGAGGGGGGATACGGAGACCGGAACTATGCACGGTGCTCCGAGCGTGGTCTAACCAAAGCGGGGGATACGGAGACCGGAACTGTGCACGGTGCTCCGAGTGTGGTCTAACCGAGGGGAGGATATGGAGACCGGAACTGTGCACGGTGCTCCGAGCGTGGTCTAACCGAGGGGGGATACGGAGACCGGAACTGTGCACGGTGCTCCGAGTGTGGTCTAACCGAGGTGGGGGGGGATACGGAGACCGGAACTGTGCACGGTGCTCCGAGTGTGGTCTAACCGAGGGGGGATACGGAGACCGGAACTGTGCACGGTGCTCCGAGCGTGGTCTAACCAAAGCGGGGGATACGGAGACCGGAACTGTGCACGGTGCTCCGAGTGTGGTCTAACCGAGGGGGGGGATACGGAGACCGGAACTGTGCACGGTTCTCCGAGTGTGGTCTAACCGAGGGGGGTATACGGAGACCGGAACTGTGCACGGTGCTCCGAGTGTGGTCTAACCGAGGGGGGGCGATACGGAGACCGGAACTGTGCACGGTGCTCCGAGTGTGGTCTAACCAAAGTGGGGGATACGGAGACCGGAACTGTGCACGGTGCTCCGAGTGTGGTCTAACCGAGGGGGGATACGGAGACCGGAACTATGCACGGTGCTCCGAGCGTGGTCTAACCAAAGCGGGGGATACGGAGACCGGAACTGTGCACGGTGCTCCGAGTGTGGTCTAACCGAGGGGAGGATATGGAGATCGGAACTGTGCACGGTGCTCCGAGCGTGGTCTAACCGAGGGGGGATACGGAGACCAGAACTGTGCACGGTGCTCCGAGTGTGGTCTAACCGAGGGCGATAGGGAGACCGGAACTGTGCACAGTGCTCCGAGTGTGTTCTAACCGAGGGAGGGGATACGGAGACCGGAACTGTGCACGGTGCTCCGAGTGTGTTCTAACCGAGGGAGGGGATACGGAGACCGGAACTGTGCACGGTGCTCCGAGTGTGGTCTAACCGAGGGGGGGCGATACGGAGACCGGAACTGTGCACGGTGCTCCGAGTGTGGTCTAACCAAAGTGGGGGATACGGAGACCGGAACTGTGCACGGTGCTCCGAGTGTGGTCTAACCGAGGGGGGATACGGAGACCGGAACTATGCACGGTGCTCCGAGCGTGGTCTAACCAAAGCGGGGGATACGGAGACCGGAACTGTGCACGGTGCTCCGAGTGTGGTCTAACCGAGGGGAGGATATGGAGACCGGAACTGTGCACGGTGCTCCGAGCGTGGTCTAACCGAGGGGGGATACGGAGACCAGAACTGTGCACGGTGCTCCGAGTGTGGTCTAACCGAGGGCGATAGGGAGACCGGAACTGTGCACAGTGCTCCGAGTGTGTTCTAACCGAGGGAGGGGATACGGAGACCGGAACTGTGCACGGTGCTCCGAGTGTGTTCTAACCGAGGGAGGGGATACGGAGACCGGAACTGTGCACGGTGCTCCGAGTGTGGTCTAACCGAGGGGGGGGGGGGGGATACGGAGACCGGAACTGTGCACGGTGCTCCCAGTGTCGTCTAACTGAGGGCGGATTCGGAGACCAGAACTGTGCACGGTGCTCCGAGTGTGGTCTAACCGAGGGGAGGATATGGAGACCGGAACTGTGCACGGTGCTCAGAGTGTGGTCTAACCGAGGGGGGGATACGGAGACCGGAACTGTGCACGGTGCTCCGTGTGTGGTCTAACCAAGTGCAGATCCTCCTCCTGATCTCCAAAGAGCAGTGTGTACACAGAGTGCAGTTCCTCCTCCTGATCTCCAGAGGGCGGTGTGTACCCAGAGTGCAGATCCTCCTCCTGATCTCCAGAGGGCAGCATGTACACAGAGTGCAGTTTCCCCTCCTGTTCTCCAGAGGGCGATCTGTACACAGAATGCATTTCCTCCTCCTGATCTACAGAGGGCGGTGTGTACACAGGGAGCACTTCCTCCCCCTGGTCTACAGATGGCGGTGTGTACACAGAGTGCAGTTTCTCCTCCTGATCACCAGAGGGCAGAGTGTGGTTCCTCCTCCTGACCTTCAGAGGGCGGTGTGTACACAGAGTGCAGTTCCTCCTCCTGATCTCCAGAAGGCGGTGTGTACACAGATTGCAGCGCCTCCTCTGGTTCTCCAGAAGGCAGTGTGTACACAGCATGCTCGTCCTCCTGCTCTCCAGAGATCGGTGAGTACACAAAGTGCAGTTTGCCCTCCTGATCTCCAGAGGGCAGTGTGTACACAGACTGCGGTTCCTCCTCCTGATCTCCAGAGGGCGATGTGTACACAGAATGCATTTCCTCCTCCTGATCTACAGAGGGCAGTGTGTACAGAGAGTGCAGTACCTCTTCCTGATCTCCAGAGGCCGTGTGTACACAGAGAGCTCATCCTCCTGATCTCCAGAGGCCGGTGTGTACACAGATTGCAGCGCCTCCTCTGGTTCTCCAGAAGGCAGTGTGTACACAGCATGCTCGTCCTCCTGCTCTCCAGAGAGCGGCGAGGACACAAAGTGCAGTTTCCCCTCCTGATCTCCAGAGGGCGGTGTGTACACAGAGTGCAGTTCCTCCTCCTGACCTCCAGAGGGATATGTGTACACAGATTGCAGTGCCTCCTCTGGTTCTCCAGAAGGCAGTGTGTACACAGCATGCTCGTCCTCCTGCTCTCCGGCATCTGTAGACCAGGGGGAGGAAGTGCTCCCTGTGTGCACACTGCTATCTGGAGATCAGAAAGAGAAACTGCACTCTATGTAAACATCACCCTTTGCAGATCAGGAGGAGCAACTGCATGCTGTGTACAAAACAAAAACAGAATTACCTGGAAAAACTCAGCAGGTCTGGCAGCATCGGCAGAGAAGAAAAGAGTTGACGTTTCGAGTCCTCATGACCCTTCGCCAGAACTAGGTGAATCCCAGGAAGGGGTGAAATATAAGCTGGTTTAAGCTGGGGGGTGCGGGGTGGGTGGTTGGGTGGGCGGAGAGAAGTGGAGGGGGGTGGTATGGTTGTAGGCAAAAGCAGTGATAGAAGCAGATCATCAAAAGATGTCACAGACAGCAGAACAAAAGAACACATAGGTGTCGAAGTTGGTTGTACACAGAGTGCAGTTCCTCCTCCTGATCCACAGAGGGCGGTGCGTACACAGAGTGCAGATCCTCCTCCTGATCTACAGAGGGCGGTGCGTACACAGAGTGCAGTTCCTCCTCCTGATTTCCAAAGGGCGGGGTGAAACAGAATGCAGTTCCAACTCTTGATCACCAGAGGGCAGGGTGTACACAGAGTGCTCGTCCTCCTGATCTCCAGAGGGTCGTGTGTATACAGAGAGCTGTTCCTCCTGATCTCCAGAGGGTGCTGTGTACACAGAGTGAGGTTCCTCCTCCTGATCTCCAGAGGGCAGTGTGTACACAGAGTGCAATTTCTCCTCCTGATCTCCAGAGGGTGGTGTGTACACAGAGTGAGGTTCCTCCTCCTGATCTGCAGAGGGCAATCTGTACACAGAATGCATTACCTCCTCCTGATCTCCGGAGAGATGTGTGTACACAGATTGCAGTTCCTTCTCCTGTTCTCCAGAGGGCGGTGTGTACACAGAGTGCTTGTCCTCCTGATCTCCAGAGGGCGGAGTATACACAGAGTGTGGTACATCCTCCTGATCTCCATAGTCCGATGTGTATACAAAGTGAAGTTCTTCCTGCTGATCTCCAGTAGCTGATGTGTACACAGAGTGCATTTCCTCCCCCTGATCTCCAGGGGGCAGCATGTACACAGAATGCAGTTTCTCATCCTGATCTCCAGAGGGCAGTGCGTATACAGTCTGCAGTTCCTCCTCCTGATCTCCAGAGGGTGGTGTGTACACAGAGTGCAGTTTCTCCTCCTGATCTCCAGAGGGCAGCATGTACACAGAATGCAGTTTCTCCTCCTGATCTCCAGAGGGCAGTGTGTATACAGAGTGCAGTTCCTCCTCCTGATGTCCAGAGGGCAGTGTGTATACAGACTGCTGTTCCTCCTCCTGATCTCCAGAGGGCAGTGTGTACACAGAGTGCAGTTTCTCCTCCTGATCTGCAGAGGGCAATCTGTACACAGAATGCATTACCTCCTCCTGATCTCCGGAGAGATGTGTGTACACAGATTGCAGTTCCTTCTCCTGTTCTCCAGAGGGCAGTGTGTATACAGAGTGCAGTTCCTCCTCCTGATGTCCAGAGGGCAGTGTGTATACAGACTGCTGTTCCTCCTCCTGATCTCCAGAGGGCAGTGTGTACACAGAGTGCAGTTTCTCCTCCTGATCTGCAGAGGGCAATCTGTACACAGAATGCATTACCTCCTCCTGATCTCCGGAGAGATGTGTGTACACAGATTGCAGTTCCTTCTCCTGTTCTCCAGAGGGCGGTGTGTACACAGAGTGCTTGTCCTCCTGATCTCCAGAGGGTGGAGTATACACAGAGTGTGGTACATCCTCCTGATCTCCATAGTCCGATGTGTACACAAAGTGATGTTCCTCCTCCTGATCTCCAGAGGCCGATTTGTACACAGAGTGTGTTTCCACCTCATGCTTTCCAGAGGACGGTGTGTACACAGAGTGCAGTTTCTCCTCCAGATCTCCAGAGGGCGGTATGCACACAGAGTGCAGTTCCTCCTCCGGATCTCCAGAGGGCGATCCATACACAGAGTGCGGCTCCTTACAAGAGAGCAATCTTACACAAAGTGCAGTTCCTCCTCTTGATCTACAAATGGCGGTGTGTGCACAGAGTGCAGTTCCTCCTCCGGATCTCCAGAGGGCGGCGTGTACACAGAGTGCAGTTCCTCCTCCGGATCTCCAGAGGGCGGCGTGTACACAGAGTGCAGTTCCTCCTCCTGATCTCCAGAGGGCAGCGTGTACACAGCGTGCAGTTTGCCCTCCTGCTCTCCAGAGGGCGATCTGTACACAGAATGCATTTCCTCCTCCTGATATACAGAAGGCGGTCTGTATACAGAGTGCGTCTCCTCCTCCTGATCTACAGACCACGATGTGTACACAAAGTGCAGCTCCTCCTCCTGCTCTCCAGAGGGCAGTGAGTACACAAAGTGCAGTTCCTCCTCCTGCTCTCCAGAGGGCAGTGAGTACACAAAGTGCAGTTCCTCGTCTTGATCTCCAGAGTGTAGCGGGTACACATTGTGCAGTTCCTCCTCCTGATCACCAAAGGGCGGAGTGTTCGCAGAGTGCAGTTCCGCTTCCGGATCTCCAGAGGGCTGCGTGTAGAAAGAATGCATTTTCTCCTCCTGATCTCCAGAGGGTGGAGTGTACACAGAGTGCGGTTCAGCCTCCTGATCTCCAGAGTCCAATGTGTATACAAAGTGAAGTTCTTCCTGCTGATCTCCAGTAGCTGATGTGTACACAGAGTGCATTTCCTCCCCCTGATCTCCAGGGGGCAGCATGTACACAGAATGCAGTTTCTCCTCCTGATCTCCAGAGGGCAGTGTGTATACAGTCTGCAGTTCCTCCTCCTGATCTCCAGAGGGCAGTGTGTATACAGACTGCAGTTCCTCCTCCTGATCTCCAGAGGGCAGTGTGTACACAGAGTGCAGTTTCTCCTCCTGATCTGCAGAGGGCAATCTGTACACAGAATGCATTACCTCCTCCTGATCTCCAGAGGGCAGTGTGTATACAGACTGCAGTTCCTCCTCCTGATCTCCAGAGGGCGGTGTGTACACAGAGTGCAGTTTCTCCTCCTATTCTCCAGAGGGCAGTGTGTATACAGTCCACAGTTCCTACTCCTGATCTCCAGAGGGCAGTGTGTATACAGAGTGCAGTTCCTCCTCCTGATATCCAGAGGGCAGTGTGTACACAGAGTGCAGTTCCTTCTCCTGATGTCCAGAGGGCAGTGCGTATACAGTCTGCAGTTCCTCCTTCCTCCTGATCTCCAGAGGGTGGTGTGTACACAGAGTGCAGTTTCTCCTCCTGATCTCCAGAGGGCAGCATGTACACAGAATGCAGTTTCTCCTCCTGATCTCCAGAGGGCAGTGTGTATACAGACTGCAGTTTCTCCTCCTGATCTCCAGAGGGCAGTGTGTATACAGAGTGCAGTTCCTCCTCCTGATGTCCAGAGGGCAGTGTGTATACAGACTGCTGTTCCTCCTCCTGATCTCCAGAGGGCAGTGTGTACACAGAGTGCAGTTTCTCCTCCTGATCTGCAGAGGGCAATCTGTACACAGAATGCATTACCTCCTCCTGATCTCCGGAGAGATGTGTGTACACAGATTGCAGTTCCTTCTCCTGTTCTCCAGAGGGCAGTGTGTATACAGAGTGCAGTTCCTCCTCCTGATGTCCAGAGGGCAGTGTGTATACAGACTGCTGTTCCTCCTCCTGATCTCCAGAGGGCAGTGTGTACACAGAGTGCAGTTTCTCCTCCTGATCTGCAGAGGGCAATCTGTACACAGAATGCATTACCTCCTCCTGATCTCCGGAGAGATGTGTGTACACAGATTGCAGTTCCTTCTCCTGTTCTCCAGAGGGCGGTGTGTACACAGAGTGCTTGTCCTCCTGATCTCCAGAGGGTGGAGTATACACAGAGTGTGGTACATCCTCCTGATCTCCATAGTCCGATGTGTACACAAAGTGATGTTCCTCCTCCTGATCTCCAGAGGCCGATTTGTACACAGAGTGTGTTTCCACCTCATGCTTTCCAGAGGACGGTGTGTACACAGAGTGCAGTTTCTCCTCCAGATCTCCAGAGGGCGGTATGCACACAGAGTGCAGTTCCTCCTCCGGATCTCCAGAGGGCGATCCATACACAGAGTGCGGCTCCTTACAAGAGAGCAATCTTACACAAAGTGCAGTTCCTCCTCTTGATCTACAAATGGCGGTGTGTGCAGAGAGTGCAGTTCCTCCTCCGGATCTCCAGAGAGCGGTATGTACACAGAGTGCAGTTCCTCCTCCGGATCTCCAGAGGGCGGCGTGTACACAGAGTGCAGTTCCTCCTCCTGATCTCCAGAGGGTGGTGTGTACACAGAGTGCAGTTTCTCCTCCTGATCTCCAGAGGGCAGCATGTACACAGAATGCAGTTTCTCCTCCTGATCTCCAGAGGGCAGTGTGTATACAGACTGCAGTTTCTCCTCCTGATCTCCAGAGGGCAGTGTGTATACAGAGTGCAGTTCCTCCTCCTGATGTCCAGAGGGCAGTGTGTATACAGACTGCAGTTCCTCCTCCTGATCTCCAGAGGGCAGTGTGTACACAGAGTGCAGTTTCTCCTCCTGATCTGCAGAGGGCAATCTGTACACAGAATGCATTACCTCCTCCTGATCTCCAGAGGGCAGCGTGTACACAGCGTGCAGTTTGCCCTCCTGCTCTCCAGAGGGCGATCTGTACACAGAATGCATTTCCTCCTCCTGATATACAGAAGGCGATCTGTATACAGAGTGCGTCTCCTCCTCCTGATCTACAGACCACGATGTGTACACAAAGTGCAGCTCCTCCTCCTGCTCTCCAGAGGGCAGTGAGTACACAAAGTGCAGTTCCTCCTCCTGCTCTCCAGAGGGCAGTGAGTACACAAAGTGCAGTTCCTCGTCTTGATCTCCAGAGTGTAGCGGGTACACATTGTGCAGTTCCTCCTCCTGATCACCAAAGGGCGGAGTGTTCGCAGAGTGCAGTTCCGCTTCCGGATCTCCAGAGGGCTGCGTGTAGAAAGAATGCATTTTCTCCTCCTGATCTCCAGAGGGTGGAGTGTACACAGAGTGCGGTTCAGCCTCCTGATCTCCAGAGTCCAATGTGTATACAAAGTGAAGTTCTTCCTGCTGATCTCCAGTAGCTGATGTGTACACAGAATGCATTTCCTCCCCCTGACCTCCAGGGGGCAGCATGTACACAGAATGCATTTCCTCCCCCTGATCTCCAGGGGGCAGCATGTTCACAGAATGCAGTTTCTCCTCCTGATCTCCAGAGGGCAGTGTGTATACAGTGTGCAGATCCTCCTCCTGATCTCCAGAGGGCAGTGTGTATACAGACTGCAGTTCCTCCTCCTCCTGATCTCCAGAGGGCGGTGTGTACACAGAGTGCAGTTTCTCCTCCTATCTCCAGAGGGCAGCATGTACACAGAATGCAGTTTCTCCTCCTGATCTCCAGAGGGCAGTGTGTATACAGACTGCAGTTTCTCCTCCTGATCTCCAGAGGGCAGTGTGTAAACAGAGTGCAGTTGCTCCTCCTGATCTCAAGAGGGCGGTGTGTACACAGAGTGCAGTTCCTTCTCCTGATGTCCAGAGGGCAGTGTGTATACAGACTGCAGTTCCTCCTCCTGATCTCCAGAGGGCAGTGTGTATACAGACTGCAGTTCCTCCTCCTGATCTCCAGAGGGCAGTGTGTACACAGAGTGCAGTTTCTCCTCCTGATCTGCAGAGGGCAATCTGTACACAGAATGCATTACCTCCTCCTGATCTCCAGAGGGCAGTGTGTATACAGACTGCAGTTCCTCCTCCTGATCTCCAGAGGGCGGTGTGTACACAGAGTGCAGTTTCTCCTCCTATTCTCCAGAGGGCAGTGTGTATACAGTCCACAGTTCCTACTCCTGATCTCCAGAGGGCAGTGTGTATACAGAGTGCAGTTCCTCCTCCTGATATCCAGAGGGCAGTGTGTACACAGAGTGCAGTTCCTTCTCCTGATGTCCAGAGGGCAGTGCGTATACAGTCTGCAGTTCCTCCTTCCTCCTGATCTCCAGAGGGTGGTGTGTACACAGAGTGCAGTTTCTCCTCCTGATCTCCAGAGGGCAGCATGTACACAGAATGCAGTTTCTCCTCCTGATCTCCAGAGGGCAGTGTGTATACAGACTGCAGTTTCTCCTCCTGATCTCCAGAGGTCAGTGTGTATACAGAGTGCAGTTCCTCCTCCTGATGTCCAGAGGGCAGTGTGTATACAGACTGCTGTTCCTCCTCCTGATCTCCAGAGGGCAGTGTGTACACAGAGTGCAGTTTCTCCTCCTGATCTGCAGAGGGCAATCTGTACACAGAATGCATTACCTCCTCCTGATCTCCGGAGAGATGTGTGTACACAGATTGCAGTTCCTTCTCCTGTTCTCCAGAGGGCAGTGTGTATACAGAGTGCAGTTCCTCCTCCTGATGTCCAGAGGGCAGTGTGTATACAGACTGCTGTTCCTCCTCCTGATCTCCAGAGGGCAGTGTGTACACAGAGTGCAGTTTCTCCTCCTGATCTGCAGAGGGCAATCTGTACACAGAATGCATTACCTCCTCCTGATCTCCGGAGAGATGTGTGTACACAGATTGCAGTTCCTTCTCCTGTTCTCCAGAGGGCGGTGTGTACACAGAGTGCTTGTCCTCCTGATCTCCAGAGGGTGGAGTATACACAGAGTGTGGTACATCCTCCTGATCTCCATAGTCCGATGTGTACACAAAGTGATGTTCCTCCTCCTGATCTCCAGAGGCCGATTTGTACACAGAGTGTGTTTCCACCTCATGCTTTCCAGAGGACGGTGTGTACACAGAGTGCAGTTTCTCCTCCAGATCTCCAGAGGGCGGTATGCACACAGAGTGCAGTTCCTCCTCCGGATCTCCAGAGGGCGATCCATACACAGAGTGCGGCTCCTTACAAGAGAGCAATCTTACACAAAGTGCAGTTCCTCCTCTTGATCTACAAATGGCGGTGTGTGCAGAGAGTGCAGTTCCTCCTCCGGATCTCCAGAGAGCGGTATGTACACAGAGTGCAGTTCCTCCTCCGGATCTCCAGAGGGCGGCGTGTACACAGAGTGCAGTTCCTCCTCCTGATCTCCAGAGGGTGGTGTGTACACAGAGTGCAGTTTCTCCTCCTGATCTCCAGAGGGCAGCATGTACACAGAATGCAGTTTCTCCTCCTGATCTCCAGAGGGCAGTGTGTATACAGACTGCAGTTTCTCCTCCTGATCTCCAGAGGGCAGTGTGTATACAGAGTGCAGTTCCTCCTCCTGATGTCCAGAGGGCAGTGTGTATACAGACTGCAGTTCCTCCTCCTGATCTCCAGAGGGCAGTGTGTACACAGAGTGCAGTTTCTCCTCCTGATCTGCAGAGGGCAATCTGTACACAGAATGCATTACCTCCTCCTGATCTCCAGAGGGCAGCGTGTACACAGCGTGCAGTTTGCCCTCCTGCTCTCCAGAGGGCGATCTGTACACAGAATGCATTTCCTCCTCCTGATATACAGAAGGCGATCTGTATACAGAGTGCGTCTCCTCCTCCTGATCTACAGACCACGATGTGTACACAAAGTGCAGCTCCTCCTCCTGCTCTCCAGAGGGCAGTGAGTACACAAAGTGCAGTTCCTCCTCCTGCTCTCCAGAGGGCAGTGAGTACACAAAGTGCAGTTCCTCGTCTTGATCTCCAGAGTGTAGCGGGTACACATTGTGCAGTTCCTCCTCCTGATCACCAAAGGGCGGAGTGTTCGCAGAGTGCAGTTCCGCTTCCGGATCTCCAGAGGGCTGCGTGTAGAAAGAATGCATTTTCTCCTCCTGATCTCCAGAGGGTGGAGTGTACACAGAGTGCGGTTCAGCCTCCTGATCTCCAGAGTCCAATGTGTATACAAAGTGAAGTTCTTCCTGCTGATCTCCAGTAGCTGATGTGTACACAGAGTGCATTTCCTCCCCCTGATCTCCAGGGGGCAGCATGTACACAGAATGCATTTCCTCCCCCTGATCTCCAGGGGGCAGCATGTTCACAGAATGCAGTTTCTCCTCCTGATCTCCAGAGGGCAGTGTGTATACAGTGTGCAGTTCCTCCTCCTGATCTCCAGAGGGCGGTGTGTACACAGAGTGCAGTTTCTCCTCCTGATCTCCAGAGGGCGGTGTGTACACAGAATGCAGTTTCTCCTCCTGATCTCCAGAGGGCAGTGTGTATACAGACTGCAGTTTCTCCTCCTGATCTCCAGAGGGCGGTGTGTATACAGTCCACAGTTCCTCCTCCTGATATCCAGAGGGCAGTGTGTAAACAGAGTGCAGTTCCTCCTCCTGATCTCAAGAGGGCGGTGTGTACACAGAGTGCAGTTCCTTCTCCTGATGTCCAGAGGGCAGTGTGTATACAGACTGCAGTTCCTCCTCCTAATCTCCAGAGGGCGGTGTGTACACACAGTGCTGTTCGTCCTCCTGATCTCCAGAGGGCAGTGTGTATACAGACTGCAGTTTCTCCTCCTGATCTCCAGAGGGCGGTGTGTATACAGTCCACAGTTCCTCCTCCTGATATCCAGAGGGCAGTGTGTAAACAGAGTGCAGTTCCTCCTCCTGATATCCAGAGGGCGGTGTGTACACAGAGTGCAGTTCCTTCTCCTGATGTCCAGAGGGCAGTGTGTATACAGACTGCAGTTCCTCCTCCTAATCTCCAGAGGGCGGTGTGTACACACAGTGCTGTTCGTCCTCCTGATCTCCAGAGGGCGGTGTGTACACAGAGTGCAGTTCCTTCTCCTGATGTCCAGAGGGCAGTGTGTATACAGACTGCAGTTCCTCCTCCTAATCTCCAGAGGGCGGTGTGTACACACAGTGCTGTTCGTCCTCCTGATCTCCAGAGGGCGGTGTGTACACAGAGTGCTGTTCCTCCTCCTGATCTCCAGAGGGCGGTGTGTACACCGAGTGCACTTCCTCCTCCTGATATCCAGAGGGCGGTGTGTACACAGAGGGCAGTACCTCCTCTTGATCTCCAGTGGACAGTGTTGTCCACAGAGCGCAGTTCCTCCTGCTGATCTACAGAGAGAGGTGTGTATACAGTGTGCAGTTCCTCGTCCTGATCTCCAGGGGGCGGTGTGTTCACAGAGTGAGGTTCCTCCTCCTGATGTCCAGGGGGCGGTGTGCACACTGAGTGCTGCTCCTCCTCCTCCTGACCTTTATGGCGCCTATCACCCCTGCGCGTTGTGTGACCCCGCCCCCTGGGCGCTCAGTGTCACCCCGCCCCCTGCCCGCACTGTGAGACCCCGCCCCCTGCGCGTTCAGTGACACACCGCCCCCTTCCCGACCTGTGTGACCACGCCCCCTGCTCGCGCCTGTGTGACCCCGCCCCCTGCGCGCTCTGTGTGACCCCGCCCCCTGCGCGTTCTGTGACACCCCGCCCCCTTCCCGACCTGTGTGATCCCGCACCCTGCTCGCTTCGTGACCCCGCCCCCTGCACGCTCTGTGACACCCCGCCCCCTTCCCGACCTGTGTGATCCCGCACCCTGCTCGCGCCGTGTGACCCCGCCCCCTGCTCGCGCCGTGTGACCCCGCCCCCTGCCCGCACTGTGAGACCCCGCCCCCTGCGCGTTCTGTGACACCCCGCCCCCTTCCCGACCTGTGTGATCCCGCACCCTGCCCGCGCCGTGTGACCCCGCCCCCTGCACGCTCTGTGACACCCCGCCCCCTTCCCGACCTGTGTGACCCCGCCCTCTGCCCGCGCCGTGTGACCCCACCCCCTGCGCGCTCTGTGTGACCCCCCCCGCCCCCACCCTGCGCGCTCTGTGTGACCCCACCCCCTCCCCGCTCCGTGTGACCCCGCCCCCTGCCGGCTCTGTGTGACCCCGCTCCCTCCGCGCTCCGTGTGACCCCGCCCCCTGGCCGCTCTGTGTCATCCCGCCCCCTGCGCGCTCTGTCTCACCCCGCCCCCTGCCCGCTCCGTATCGCCCCGACCCCTGCGCTTATTGTCACCCCGCCCCCTGCCCGCTCTGTATCACCCCGCCCCTTGCCCGCTCCGTGCGACCCCGCCCCCTGCGCGCACCGTGTGGCCACGCCCCCTGCCCGCTCGGTGGGACCCCGCCCCCTGCGCGCACCGTGTGACCCCGCCCCCGGCGCGCTCGCTGGGACCCCGCCCCCTGCCCGCTCGGTGTGACCCCGCCCCCGGCGCGCTCTGTGTAGCCCCGCCCCCTGTGCGCTCGAGAGGAGCCGGCAGTTGAAGGAATGCGCGAGAGGAGCCGGGTGAACCAGGGTGACTGAGGGAGTCGGTGAGGCGGGAACGAGGTGATCCCGTGAGTGCGGCCAGGGCAGCATTTACTACTCTTATTGCTGACAGTTTTTAAGGTCTTAGTTTGTGGCTCATCGTTTGTAAGGACTATATTCTGTAACAGGGAGGAGCAGGGAAGAAGGGCCGGAGAGTAATTTAATTTAAAGGGGTACGTCATGGCAGGAGAGCTCAGAGCCGTGGTATGCTCCTCCTGCTCTGTGTGGGAAGCCGGGCACGTTTCCAGTGCCCGGGACCAGCCTGTGTTTGGGAAGTGTCTCCAGCTGCAGCTCCTGGAAGCCGGGGTTTTGGAGCTGGAGCGGCGGCTGGGGACACGTTGGTGCGTCCGCGAGGTGGAGAGTCTCGTGGATAGGGACGTATAGAGAGGTGGTCACACCGCAGGCTAAGAGTCCACAGGCAGGAAGGGAATGGGTGACCTCCAGGCAAAGCAAGGGGACTAGGCAGGTAGTGCAGGAATCTCCTGTGGCTATTCCCCTGCAAAACAGATACACCGCTTTGGATACTGTTGGGGGGAATGGCCTCTCAGGAGAAAGCAGCAACAGACAAATTCGTTGCACCATGTTTGGCTCTGCTGCACAGAGGAGGAGTAAAATTTGTGGGAATGCAACAGTTATAGGGGATTCAGTTGTAAGGGGGATAGAGAGGTGTTCCTGTGGCTGCAAACGAGACTCCAGGATGGTACGTTGCCTCCCTGGTGCTAGGGTCGAGGATGTCTCAGAGTGGCTGGAGGACATTCTGAAGGAGGAGGGTGAACAGCCAGTGGTCGTGGTGCACATTGGTACAAGCGACATCGGTGAAAAAAGGGATTAGATCCTAAAAGCAGAATATAGGGAGTTAGGGAGTAAGTTTAAAAAGTAGGACCTTAAAGATAGTGATCTCAGGATTACTACCAGTGCTAGGTGCCAGTCAGTGTAGAGATAGCAGGATATATCAGATGAATACATGTCTGAAGAGATGGTGTGAAAGGGGAGGGTTTCAGATTCCTGGGACATTGGGACTGGTTTTGGGGGAGGTGGGACCAGCACAAACCGGACGGGTTACACCTGGGCAGGACCGGGACTGATGTCCCAGGGGGAACATTTGCTAGAGTGGTTGGGGAGGATTTAAACTAAAATGGCAGGGGGATGGGAACCTATGCGAGGAGCCAGAGAAAGGGGAATCAGACAAGAACAAGAGACAGAAAGCGGAATGAGAAACGTGATAGTCAGAGAAATCAAGGGCCAGAATCAAACAGGGCCTCAGTGAAAAATAGTGGGAACAGGACAAGTAATGTTAAAAAGACAAGCCTTAAGGCTTTGTGCCTTGACGCAAGGAGCATTCGCATAAAGTGCATACATACACACACACTCACACACACACACATAGACGTATAGACACATACACACACATACACACACAAAGACGTATACACACATACACACACACACATACACACACACGTACACAAATGCACAGACACAGTAATGAAGGATAGAAAATGGAAACTTTTACAACTATGGATAGTAACAGTACAAGAACCGTGGAGATTGAAATGAGTTCACATGATTTACAGAGGCCGAGAAGAAAAAGTCCAAAGGGTATTTCTGATGTGACCGAGTTTAATCCCGAGTCCAGTGAGAGTTTATTGCACACAAATTGAATGCCTTGTTTCTGACATGACAACTATGAAAACACTGTAAGGAGTTGCTTCTTTGGCGCAAAAGAAGGTTGGGGATCATCTGAATTAGTTAAAGGTGCTAGAGAAATGCAGGACTTCTGTCCTGTTACATGTCGCAGGATTCCTGCCTGGATTTGGAATGGGGTTTCCCAATGTCAACCGTCACGCTGTCATTCCTGCCTCCCACCACTGGGGGCGCTGCAGGAGGCTCCACCTGGGAAAAAAAGGGGAACATATGAACTTTCACCTTTCGGACATGGCCTCGGGCAGATGGGGATTGTGGGGAAGGGAGGAGGGGCTGGGGATCTTTAGACAATCCTGACACTCTCGTTCTGTGTCCCAGTCTCTCTTCAGGAACAATATTTCTCAATATCAGCTGGCTCGACGGAGGGCAGTGCCCTTGTCTCACAGATGAAACGGAAGCGATCAGAACAAATGTAATCATTCCATCCGCTGGCTCTGATACTGGCGCAGTTTTCATTATCATTCCAATTATTTGGTTCACCCTGATCCCACTGAGTAAAACTGGGAAATGAGGAAATAAAAAATACTGATAAAAATCCGTCACATTCCTGCACAGAATCAACAAGATTCCTACAGCCCTGTACAAATCCCCAACTAATCCCACTGTCCCCTCTCTCCCCATAGCCCTGTACAAATCCCCAACTAATCCCACTGTCCCACTCTCTCCCCATAGCCCTGTATCAATCCCCAACTAATCCCACTGTCCCGCTCTCTCCCCATAGCCCTGTACAAATCCCCAAACTAATCCCACTGTCCCGCGCTCTCGCCATAGCCCTGTATTAATCCCAAACTAATCCCACTGTCCCTCTCTCCCCATAGCCCTGTACAAATCCCCAACTAATCCCACTGTCCCCTCTCTCCCCATAGCCCTGTACAAATCCCCAACTAATCCCACTGTCCTGCTCTCTCCCCATAGCCCAGTATCAATCCCCAACTAATCCCACTGTCCCCTCTCTCCCCATAGCCCTGTACAAATCCCCAAACTAACCCCACTGTCACATTCTCTCCCTATAGCCCTGTATCAATCCCCAAACTAATCCCACTGTCCCAATCTCTCCCCATAACCCTGTATCAATCCCAAACTAATCCCACTGTCCCACTCTCTCCCCATAGCCCTGTATCAATCCCAAACTAATCCCACTGTCCCGCTCTCTCCCCATAGCCCTGTATCAATCCCAAACTAATCCCACTGTCCCACTCTCTCCCCATAGCCCTGTATCAATCCCCAAACTAATCCCACTGTCCCACTCTCTCTCCATAGCCCTGTATCAATCCTAATCTCATCCCCATGTCCTGATCTTTCTCTCCATGCGACGCTGGGACTCACCTCACTGGGGTCCCATCCACCCATTTCCAGTTTCCTTCACTCTCTCCATCTGTTAGTCCGATCCAATAACCCCCAGGTTTGTTCTCGAGATATTTCATTATGAAATTCTGCAGCAGATTCAATGATAGAATGTGATCAGTTAGGTATAACTGCCTTAACTCACACCAACACACATTCACACCCACACACTCACACACACACTCTCTCTCACACACACACTCTCTCTCACACACACACACTCACACTCACACTCACTCACACTCACACACACACTCACACACACACTCTCTCTCACACTCACACACACACACACACACACACACCGGATACACAAAATACCCCAACACCTTTCTCAGGAAATTCTCCCTCATTCCCTCTGATTAAATATCGGGAAGCCTGAAGCTGTTGTTTTCCGTCTCTATTCCAAACTCCATTCCCGAGTTACCGACTCTATCCTGGCAACTCTCTGAGTCTGAACCAGACTGTTCACAACCCTGGGGTCGTGTTTAACGTGGAGATGGGATTCCCACCTCATATCCACATCATCACCAAGACGGCTTCTTCCCAACTCATCGCCCAGTACCTCCCCGGTCTCAGCTTATCGACTGCTGAAACCCTCGTTCATGTAGTGTAGAGGGAGTTTTACTCTGTATCTAACCCCGTGCTGTACCTGTCCTGGGAGTGTTTGATGGGGACGGTGTTGAGGGAGCTTTACTGTGTATCTAACCCCGTGCTGTACCTGTCCTGGGAGTGTTTGATGGGGACAGTGTAGAGGGAGCTTTACTCTGTATCTAACCCCGTGCTGTACCTGTCCTGGGAGCGTTTGATGGGGACAGTGTAGAGGGAGCTTTACTCTGTATCTAACCCCGTGCTGTAACTGTCCTGGGAGTGTTTGATGGGGGACAGTGTAGAGGGAGATTTACTCTGCATCTAACCCCCGTGCTGTACCTGTCCTGGGAGCGTTTGATGGGGACAGTTTCGAGGGATATTCTCTCTCTATCTCATTCTGACCGATGCGTCTGTCATTCTCACCTGTTCCTGTTCTGTATTTATGATGATGAGGTGTGAAGTTTGGGATTCACATAGTTGTTTTGCCGAGTCCCAGTTTACTGTATCCGTTGAGAATCTATAACAATGTTGATTATGAATTTTCCAGCCGCTCGGACAGAGAGACTCTGCAGAATTATAAAGACTTAATTCAGAGAAATACATCGAAACATTAGGAACAGGAGGAGACCATTCAGCCCCTCTCGAGCCTGTTACACAGGAACAGGAGGAGGCCATTCAGCCCCTCTTGAGCCTGTTACACAGGAACATGAGGAGGCCATTCAGCCCCTCTTGAGCCCGTTACACAAGAACATGAGGAGGCCATTCAGCCCCTCTTGAGCCTCTTACACAGAAACATGAGGAGGCCATTCAGCCTCTCTCGAGCCTGTTACACAGGAACAGGAGGTGGCCATTCAGCCCCTCTCAAGCCTGTTACACAAGAACAGGAGGTGGCCATTCAGCCCCTCTAGAGTATTTTACACCATTCTATTGGATCTGCTCTGTACCTTAACCCCCTCGGTTCCGTGACCCTCCATCCCCAACAACAATCTCTCAATCTCAGTTTTGACGTTTCCCTTTGACCTCCGGCCCCCACAGTTTATTTCGGGGTTTGGGTGGGGGGAGAGTTCCTGATTTCCGCTGCCCTTTGTGTGAAGAGGTGTTTCCTGATGTCCCCCCTGAACGTCCTGGCTCCAATTTTAACCTTCTTACCCCTTGTTCCCGACTCTCCCTCCCCGGCTCCCCCCACAACCCACCGGATCAGGGGAAATAGTTTCTCTCCATCCACCCAATCGAATCTCTTTATTGATTTCAACACCTCGGGTCCGGTCGCTGTGGTTTCGCCTGTAGTCCTCAGGCTTCGAGTTTGGATCACCCGCCTGTACCTTATCCAATCCCTTCAATCTGTCGGACAGACCCCCCCGATCGATTCATCCCCTCTCCTGTCCCAAACTCCGGAAGGCAGAGGCCGGGATAGTGCGGACTTCCCCCGCTTGGAGATTGAGGCCTTGACTGGTGGATGGGGAGGGTGGGGGTGGGGAGACAGGGGGTGGGGGTGGAGAGACAGGACTGGGGGGGGGAGACAGGAGGTGGGGGCAGGGAGACAGGGGTTGGGGGTGGGGAGACAGGGCTTGGGGGTGGGGAGACTGTGGGTGGGGGGGAGACATGGGGGGTGGAGACAGGGGGTGAGTGTGGTGAGACAGGGATTGGGGGTGGGGGCGGGGAGACAGGGGTTGGGGGTGGGGAGACAGTGGGTGGGGGGGGAGACATGGGGTGGGGAGACAGGGGGTGAGTGTGGTGAGACAGGGATTGGGGTAGGGGCGGGGAGACAGGGGATGGGGTGGGGAGACAGGGGGTGGGGGTGGGTGTGGGGAGACGGGGTGGGTGTGGGGAGACAGGGTTGGGGGTGGGGGTGGGGAGACAAGGGGTGGGGGTGGGGAGACGGGTGGGGGTGGGGGTGGGGAGACAAGGGGTGGGGTTTGGGGTGGGTAGACAAGGGGTGGGGGTGGGGAGACGGGTGGGGGTGGGGAGACAAGGGGTGGGGGTGGGGAGACAGGGGGTGGGGGTGGGGTTGGGGTGGTGGTGGGGGTGGTGATATAGGGGGTTGGGTGGGGAGACAAGGGGTGGGGGTGGGGTTGGGGGTGGGGGTTGGGGGTGGGGGTGGGGAGACAGGGGGTGGGGAGACAGGAGGTGGGGGCAGGGAGACAGGGGGTTGGGGTGGGGAGACAGGTGTTGGGGTAGGGGTGGGGAGACAGGGGTTGGGGTTGGGGAGACAGGGGTGGGGGTGGGATGGGGAGACAGGGGGTGGGTGTGGGGTTGGGGGTGGGGGTGGGGAGACAGGGGTGGGGGTGGGGAGACAGGTGTTGGGGTGGGGGTGGGGAGACAGGGGTTGGGGTTGGGGTGAAAGGGGTTGGGGAGACAGGGGTGGGGGTGGGGAGACAGGGGTGGGGTTGGGGAGACACGGGGTGGGGGTGGGGAGACAGGTGGTGGGGGTGGGGAGACAGGGGGTGGGGTGAGGAGACAGGGGTGGGGGTGGGGAGACAGGGGTTGGGTGTGGGGAGACGGGGGTTGGGTGTGGGGAGACGGGGGTTGGGAGACAAGGGGTGGGGGTGGGGAGACGGGTTGGGGTGAGGAGACAGGGGGTGGGGGTGGGGAGACAGGGGGTGGGTGTGGGGAGACAGGAGTTGGGGGTGGGGAGACAGGGGGTGGGGTTGGGGAGACAGGGGTGGGGGTGGGGATTTAGGGGGTGGGGGTGCGGAGACAGGGGGTGGGGGTGGGGAGACAGGGGTGGGGGTGGGGATTTAGGGGATGCCTGTGAGGAGACAGGGGTGGGGGTAGGGAGACTGGGGAGACAGGGGGCGGGTGTGGGGAGACAGGGGGTGGGGGCGGGGAGACAGGGGTGGGGGTGGGGAGACAGGGGTGGGGGTGGGTGTGGGGAGACAGGGAGTGGGGGTGGGGAGGGTGGGGGTGGGGAGACAGGGGGTGGGTGTGGGGAGACAGGGGGTGGGGGTGGGGAGGGTTGGGGTGGGGAGACAGGGGTGGGGGTGGGGATTTAGGGGGTGGGTGTGGGGAGACAGAGGTGGGGGCGGGGAGACAGGGGTGTGTGTGGGGAGACGGGGGTGGGGGTGGAGGTGGGGAGACAGGGGTGGGGGTGGGGATTTAGGGGGTGGGTGTGGGGAGACAGGGGTGGGGGTGGGGATTTAGGGGGTGGGTGTGGGGAGACAGGGGGTGGGGGTGGGGAGACGGGTGGGGGTGGGGATTTAGGGGGTGGGTGTGGGGAGACAGGGGGTGGGGGTGGAGGTGGGGAGACCGGGGTGGGGGTGTGGATTTAGGGGGTGGGGGCGAAACAGAGCGTGGGTGGATGGGAGAGTGGGGGAGGGGGTGGCGGCCGTCAGCACCAACTCACCCGAGCAGTTTCGGAGGACGTTGCAGAAGGATCTTCGGTCCCTGAGCATCTGTTCAAGGGTCTCGGACATATTCCGGATCTTTCCGTTCAGCCCCGTCATGTCCTTGTCCATCTGTAGGACTGAGAGAATCACAGGGTCACAGAACCACAGGGTCACAGAACCACACAGAAGGAGGCCATTTGGCCCATCATGTCTACACTGTCTCTCCGAATGTGCGTTGGTACCCACTGTCATCGCCCTGCCTTTTCCCCCCTGTACCCCTGCACATTATATCAGTTCAAATAACCATCCAATGCCCCCTTGAATGCCTCGATTGAACCTGCCTCCCCCACACGACCAGGCAGCACATCCCAGACCCGAACCACTCGGCGTGTGAAAATGTTTTCTCTCACATCGCATTTGATTATTTCGCAAATCGCTTAAAAATTTGTGTCCTCTGGGCCCAGTGAGAACAGCTTCTCCCCGTCTCCTCTGTCCAGCCCCCTCTTGATTCTGAACGTCTCCATCAAATCCCCTCTCAGCCTCCTTCTCTCCAAGGAGAACAGTCCCAACCACTCCCGTCTCTCCTTGGACCTGAAGCTTCTCCTCCCCAGAACAATCTGTCTAAACCTCTCCTGCGCTCTCTCTCCAATGTGTTCACATCCTTCCTATAATGTGGCTCAGAGCTGTAACACACTGTGATGGAACTGGGATATATCAGAGTGTTACAGCGAGGGGTGTGGGATATATCACAGTGTTACAGTGAGGGATGTGGGATATATCAGAGTGTTACAGTGAGGGGTGTGGGATATATCAGAGTGTTACAGTGAGGCCTGTGGGATATATCAGTGTTACAGTGAGGGGTGTGGGATATATCAGAGTGTTACAGTGAAAGGTGTGGGATATATCAGAGTGTTACAGTGAGGGGTGTGGGATATCTCAGAGTGTTACAGTGAAAGGTGTGGGATATCTCAGAGTGTTACAGTGAGGGGTGTGGAATATATCAAAGTGTTACACTGAGGGGTATGGGGTATATCAGTGTGTTGCAGTGAGGGGTGTGGGATATATCAGAGTGTTCCAGTGAGGGGTGTCTGATATATCAGAGTGTTGCAGTGAGGGGTGTGGGGTATATCAGAGTGTTACAGTGAGGGGTGTGGGATATATCAGAGTGTTACAGTGAGGGGTGTGGGATATATCAAAGTGTTACAGTGAGGGGTGTGGGATATATCAAAATGTTACAGTAAGGGGTGTGGGATATATCAGAGTGTTACATTGAGGGTGTGGGAATTATCAAAGTGTTACAGTGAAGGGTGTGTGATATATCAGAGTGTTACAGTGAGGGGTGTGGGATATATCAGAGTGTTACAGTGAGGTGTGTGGGATATATCAGAGTGTTACAGTGAGGGGTGTGGGATTTATCAGTGTTACTGTGAGGGGTGTGTGATATGTCAGCGTTTTAAAGTGAGCGGTGTGGGACATATCAGACAGTTACAGTGAGGGGTGTTGGATATGTCAGAGTGTTATAGTGAGGGGGTGGGATATATCAGGGTGTTACCGTGATGGGTGTGGGATATATCAGAGTGATATAGTGAGGGGTGTGGGATATATCAGAGTGTTACAGTGAGGGGTGCGAGATAAATCAGACTGTTAAAGTGAGAGGTGTGGGATATATCAGAGTGTTACAGTGAGGGGTGTGAGATACATCAGAGTTTTAGAGTGAGAGGTGAGGGATATATTAGAATATTAGGGAGAATTTTGTGGGAATTATCAGGGCTCAACACTGAGGAGAATCAGATATATAAATGTGTGACAGTGAGGGGAATGGGGCATATCACATCGTTATTGTTTGGGGTGTGTGTTATATCAGAGTGTTACAGTGAGGGGAGTGGGATATATCATGGTATTACAGTGAGGGGTGTGGGATATATCAGAGTGATACAGTGAGGGGTGCGGGATATATCAGAGTGTTACAGTGAGGTGTGTGGGATGTAACAGTGTGCTACAGTGAGGTGTGTGGGATATATCAGTGTTACAGTGAGGGGTGTGGGATATATCAGAGTGTGACAGTGAGGGGTGTGGGTTATATCAGAGTGTTACAGTGAGGGGTGTGGGATATATCAGTGTGTTACAGTGAGGGGTGTGGGATATATCAGAGTGTTACAGTGAGGGTTCGGGATATATCAGTGTGTTACAGTGAGCAGTGTGGGATATATCAGTGTTACAGTGAGGGGGTGTGGGATATATCAGAGTGTTACAATGAGGGGTCTGGGATATATCAGTATTATTACTCTGAAGGGTGGGTGATTTATCAGAGTGTTACAGTAAGGGGTGTGGGATATAGAGAGTTTTAAAGTGAGTGGTGTGGGATATATTAGAGTGTTAATGTGAGGGGTGTGAGATATATCAGAGTTTTAAAGTGAGTGGTGTGGGATATATCAGAGTGTTACAGTGAAGTCGTGAGATACATCAGAGTGTTAGAGTGAGAGGTGTGGGATATATTAGAATATTAGGGAGAAAGAATGGTGTGGGACATATCAGAGCGTGACACTGAGGAGAATCGGATATATAAATGTGTGACAGTGTGGGGAATGGGACATACCATATCGTTATTGTTTGGGGTGTGCGTTATATCAGAGTGTTTCAGTGAGGGGTGTGTGTTATATCAGAGTGTTACAGTGAGGGATGTGGGATATATCAGGGTGTTACAGTGAGGGGTGTGGCATACATCAGAGTGTTATAGTGAGTGGTGTGGGTTATATCAGAGTGGTACAGTGAGGGGTGTGGGATATATCAGAGTGTTACAGTGAGGGGAGTGGGATATATCATGGTATTACAGTGAGGGGTGTGGGATATATCAGAGTGATACAGTGAGGGGTGTGGGATATATCAGAATGTTACAGTGAGGGGTATGGGATATATCAGTGTGTTCCAGTGAGCTGTGTGGGATGTATCAGTGGGCTACAGTGAGGTGTGTGGGATATATCAAACTGTTATAGTGAGTGGTGTGGAAGATAGGCTGTTACAGTGGATGCTGTTGGACACATCAAAGTTTTACAGTGAGCGTTATGGGATATGCCACAGTGTTACAGTGGGTATGAGTGATATATCAGAATGTTACAGTGAGTGGTGTGGTATATATCCGAGTTTTTCAGTGAAAGGTGTGGGATATATCAGAGTGTTAGAGTAAGAGATGTGGGATATATTTCAATATTAGTGAGAATGATTTGGGACTTATCAGAGCATCACAGTGAGGGGAATCGGATGTATCAAAGTGTTACAGTGAGGGGAATGGGACATATGAGGTTGTTATAGTTAGGTGTGTGGGGTATATCAGACTGTTACAAGGAGGGGTGTGGGATACATCAGAGTGTTATAGTGAGGGGTCTGGGCTATATCAGTATAGTTACTCTGAAGGGTGTGTGATTTATCAGAGTGTTACAGTGGGGGGGTGGGATTTATCAGAGTGTTACAGTGAGTGGTGTGGGATATATCGGAGTTTTAAAGTGAGGGGTGTGGGACATATCAGAGTGTTAAGGTGAGGGTTGTGAGATATATGAGAGTTTAAAAGTGAGGTGTCTGGGATATATCAGAGTGTTACAGTGAGGGGTGTGGGATATATCAGAGTGTTATAGTGAGGGGTGTGAGATACATCAGAGTGTTGCATTGAGGGGTGTGGGATATATCAGGGTTTTAAAATGAGGGATGTGGGATATATCAGAGTGTTACAGTGAGGGGTGTGGGATATATCAGAGTGTTATAGTGAGGGGTGTGAGATACATCAGAGTGTTGCATTGAGGGGTGTGGGATATATCAGGGTTTAAAATGAGGGGTGTGGGATTTATCAGAGTGTTACAGTGAGGGGTGTGAGATATATCAGAGTGTTACAGTGAGGGGTGTGAGATACATCAGAGTGTTAGAGTGAGAGGTGTGGGATATATAAGAGAGTTACAGTGAGGTGTGTGGGATGTATCAGTGTGCTATAGAGAGTTGTGTGGGATATATCAGTGTTACAGTGAGGGGTGTGGGATATATCAGAGAGTTACAGTGAGGGGTGCGGGATATATCAGAGTGTTACAATGAGGTGTGTGGGATGTATCAGTGTGCTACAGTGAGATGTGTGGGATATATCAGAGAGTTACAGTGAGCGGTGTGGGATATATCAGAGTTTTACAGTGAGGGGTTTGGGATATATCAGAGAGTTACAGTGAGGGGTGTGGGATATATCAGAGTGTTACAGTGAGGGGTGTGGGATATATCAGAGTGTTACAGTATGGGTTGAGGGATATATCAGAGTGTTACAGTGAGGGGTGCGCGATATATCGGAGTGTTACAGTGAGGGTTGTGGGTTATATCAGAGTGTTTCAGTGAGGGGTGTGGGTTATATCAGAGTGTTCGTGCGAGAGGGTTTGAATGTATGAATAAACTACACTGCTGATTTAAACCTCGAGAGATGTTGCTGCTTCTACCTTTAAAGTCTAACCTCAAGCTGAGGGTTTGGGTAAACACACCACAGCCTATTTCCAACATGAAAACACCCCTGCTTACGGACAGAGGGTCAGAAATTAAAGGAGCTCAGATTTGCCTCCGTTCACTCTCTGTAACAGTTTGTGTGAGGTTCAGCTTCCTACCTTGGACTCTCAGCCCTATCGCAATAGCCAAACTGATGATTAAGACAATGAGGCAGGCGATGCCAAGATGTGTTGAAGTTATTGATATTCTTCCTCCAGCTGTTTCCTGTCCAGTTTCACCTGGAATAGAGAAGTAAAGATTGACCCATGTTGAGCAGCCTGTGTAACTGTACGGAACAGACAATGGTGACATATCTACCTCCCTTATCGAGAGAAACAACAACCACGTTACTCGTTTATATCCCTGGTTTCACATCCCATCGCACGGTACAGGAGGATTATCAAAGAGAATCGAACACCGAGTCACACAGGGAGAGATTAGGGACAGGAAATCAAAAGCTCAGACACAGAGATCAGTACAAGGGCTGACTTAAAGGAGGAGAGAAAAACAGAGAAATTGAGGCAGAGAGAAAGAGAGAGTGAGAGAGAGAGAGAGAGAGAGATAGATAGGCGGAGAGGTTCAATGAAAGGTTTTTGCAGTTTTAGGCCCCAGGCAGCTGAAGGGTTTGGGAAATAATCATAGGTACAGAGTAAAGCTCCCTCTACACCGTCCCCATCAAACACTCCCAGGACAGATACAGCACGGGGTTAGATACAGAGTAAATCACCCTCTACACTGTCCCCATCAAACACTCCCAGGACAGATACAGCACGGGGTTAGATACAGAGTAAATCTTCCTCTACACTGTCCCCATCAAACACTCCCAGGACAGGTACAGTACGGGGTTAGATACAGAGTAAAGCTCCCTCTACACTGTCCCCATCAAACACTCCCAGGACAGGTACAGCACGGGGTTAGATACAGAGTAAATCTCCCTCTACACTGTCTCCATCAAACACTCCCAGGGCAGGTACAGCACGGGGTTAGATACAGAGTAAATCTCCCTCTACACCGTCCCCATCAAACACTCCCAGGACAGGTACAGCACGGGGTTAGATACAGAGTAAAGCTCCCTCTACACTGTCCCCATCAAACACTCCCAGGACAGGTACAGCACGGGGTTAGATACAGAGTAAAGCTCCCTCTACACTGTCCCCATCAAACACTCCCAGGACAGGTACAGCACGGGGTTAGATACAGAGTAAAGCTCCCTCTACACCGTCCCCATCAAACACTCCCAGGACAGGTACAGCACGGGGTTAGATACAGAGTAAAGCTTCCTCTACACTGTCCCCATCAAACACTCCCAGGACAGGTACAGCACGGGGTTAGATAGAGAGTAAAGGTCCCTCTACGCCGTCCCCATCAAACACTCCCTGTACGGCTACAGCATGGGGTTAGGTAGAGAGTAAAGTTTCCCCTGCACTGTCTTTATCAAACTCTCAATCTCCCTTTCTGTCTCTCTTCCTCTCTTTCTCTGTTTCTGTTTTTCCCTCTTTCTCTATACATACCTGTCTCTCTCACTCTCCGTGTCTTTCTCTCTCTCTCTCTCTCACTCACTCTTGTCATTCTCTCTCTCGTTCTTGCTCTATTTCTCTCTCTGTTTCTCCATCTCCACCTCTCTTTCTCTCTCTCTATCTCGCTGTCCCTCTCCTTGCATCTCCGTCTCTCTCCCTCCATTGAACAGTTTAACCTACGTTCACTGGGGACTGTCATGCTCTGTCTCGTATTCATGTAGTCGGTGTCCTGCTCCACGGTTTGTGTCTGAGGGGTCTCTCTCCTCCGTTCCTGTCCTGTCTGCTTCTCTCTCTCTCTCAGATCTGTCTCAGTCTTTCCTCAGACTCAATGTCAGAGGGAGAACTTCCTCAAAACTGTTTCTGCCACTTGGTTCCATTTCACAATGACACTTCCCCTGAGATCAGAATGATAGGCTGGTTGTACTGACCCAAGGGGCAGCAGTCCCTCTCTCTCAATCTCTCTCACCAACTCTCTCTCTGTCTCCCCCTCTCTCAATCTCTCTCACCATCTCTCTCTGTCTCCCTCTCTCTCAATCTCTCTCACCATCTCTCTCTGTCTCCCTCTCTGTCTCTCTCACCATCTCTCTCTCTCCCTCTGTCTCAATCTCTCACACCATCTCTCTCTCTCTGTCTCCCTCTCTCTCAGTCTCTCTCACCATCTCGCTCTCTCTCTCTCTCCCCCTTTCTCTCAATCTCTCTCACCATTTCTCTGTCTGTGTCCCTCCCTCTCAATCTCTCTCACCATCTCTCTCTCTGTCTCCCTCTCTCTCAATCTTTCTCACTATCTCTCTCTCTGTCTCTTTCGTCTCAATCTCTCTCACCATCTCTACCTCTGTCTCTCTCTCTCAAACTCTCTCACCATCTCTCTCTCTCTCTCTCTCCATCTCTCTCAATCTCTCTCACCATCTCTCTCTCTGTCTCCCTTTCTCTCAATCTTTCTCACAATCCCTCTCTCTGTCTCTTTCGTCTCAATCTGTCTCACCATCTCTCCCTCTGTCTCTCTCTCTCTCAATCTCTCTCACCATCTTTCTCTCTCTGTCCCTCTCTCTCAATCTCTCTCACCATTTTTGTCTATCAACATCTCGCACCCTGTCTCTATATGTCTCAATCTCTCTCTCTCTCTCTCCAACTCTCCCTCTCTATCTCCCCCTCTCTCAAGCTCTCTCACCATCTCTCTCACTCTCTCACTCTCAATCTCTCTCACCATCTCTCTCTGTCTGACTCTCTCTCTCTCTTTTTCATTCCTTTCCTCTCTCTCTTTGTCTCTCGGTTTCTTTATAATTTTCATACTCTTTCTGTATTTCTGTCTCTCTCTCTCGCCCTAACTCTCAGTACCTCCATCTGCACTAACTGCTAGAGTGTCACAGAATGCCGTAGCTTTATGCAGTGTATAGTGATAGCAGAGTATCTCTGGCCTGGTTTTTTTTACGTACCAACCCCTCATTCTCTCTCTTTCCCTCTCCCTCTCTCTCTTCCTGTCCTTCTCTTCACTGCTCTCTCTCCCTCTAGTGTAAATGTTCACCTATGTTCATTTGGTGCTGTCCTGTCGGTTCTGATGTGTCTCATATTCATGTAGCTGCTGTCACAGAATCACAGAATCACACAGTGCAGAAGAGGCCCTTTGGCCCATCAAGTATGCACTGTGCACCATCTCTCTCGCTGTCTCTCTCACTCTCAGTCCCTCACACCATCTCTCTCGCTGTCTCTCTCACTCTCAGCCCTTCTCACCATCTCTCTTGCTGTCTCTCTCACTCTCAGCCCTTCTCACCATCTCTCTCATGTCTCTCTCACTCTCAGTTCCTCTCACCATCCCTCTCTCTTTGTCTCTCAGCCTCAATGTCTCTAACAATCTCTCTCTCAGTGCCTCTCTCTCAATCTCTCTCACCATCTCTGTCTCCCTCTCTCTCTTGCCCTCACTCCCTGTCCCTCCATCTGTCCTCCAACCCCTGTCTCTCTCTCTCTCAATCTCTCTCACCATCTCTCTCTCTGTCCCCCTCTCTCTCAATCTCTCCCTCCATCTCCCTCTCTGTCTCCCTCTCTCTCAATCTCTCTCACCATCTCTCTCTCTGTCTCCCTCTCTCTCAATCTCTCTCACCATCTCTCTCTCTGTCTCTCTCTCTCTCAATCTCTCTCACCATCTCTCTCTCTGTCCCTCTCTCTCTCAATCTCTCTCACCATCTCTCTGTCTCTCTCTCTCTCTCAATCTCTCTCACCATCTCTCTGTCTCTCTCTCTATCAATCTCACTCTGTCTCTCTCTCTCTCTATCGCTCTCTCTGTCTCCGCCGTTTTCTGAAACTCTCTCTCTATCCACCTCTCTCTGTCCCCCGGACTCTGTGTGTCTATTTCCCTCTTTCTCTCTCTGCCTGTCTCTCTCGCTCTCTGCCTCGCTCTCTTTGTCTCTCTCTCTCTCTCTGACAGGCATTCGTTAAGCTGCCACATGTGAGGTTATTCCGGAAGATAAGAGCACATGGTGTAGGGGGTAACATCCTAGCATGGGTAGAGGATTGGTCAGCTAACAGGGAGCAGCGAGTAGGGGTAAATGGGTTTATCTCAGGTTGGCAAGACATGAGGAGCGGAGAGCCTCAGGGGTCAGTGCTGGGACCTCAATGATTCACCATTTATCTGAGTGACTTGGATGAGGGCA
The DNA here is from genome assembly GCF_017639515.1 of Carcharodon carcharias. Classification (NCBI taxonomy): domain Eukaryota; kingdom Metazoa; phylum Chordata; class Chondrichthyes; order Lamniformes; family Lamnidae; genus Carcharodon; species Carcharodon carcharias. The sequence goes on from NC_054506.1 coordinate 1,185,659, forward strand.
GCGAATGTGTGGTCACTAAATCTGCCAATGACAGCAGGATAGGTGGGAAAGTAAGTCATCAACAGGAGGTAGAGGCTCTGCAAAGGGATATGGACAGCTCAAGCGGGTGGGCAATAATTTGGCAGATGGAGTGTAACGTGGGAAAAGGTGAAGCTGCCCAGGAGGCAGGAAGAACAGAAACACTATTCTATTTAAACGGAGAGAGATTTCAGAACTCTGCGGTACAGAGGGATCTGGGTGTCCTGGTGCATGGATCACAAGAAGTTACTCACCCCGCCCCCTGCCCGCTCTGTGTGACCCCGCCCCCTGCCCGCTCTGTGTGACCCCGCCCCCTGCCCGCTCTGTGTGACCCCGCCCCCTGCCCGCTCGGTGTGACCCCGCCCCCTGCCCGCTCTGTGTGACCCCGCCCCCTTCCCGCTCTGTGTGACTCCGCCCCCTGCCCGCCCTGTGTGACTCCGCCCCCTGTGCGCTCTGTGTGACTCCGCCCCTGCGCGCTCTGTGTGTCTCCGCCCCCTGCGCGCTCTGTGTGACTCCGCCCCCTGCTCGCTATGTGTGACTCCGCCCCCTGCTCGCTCTGTGTGACTCTGCCCCCTGCGCGCTCTGTGTGACTCCGCCCCCTGCGCGCTTTGTGTGACTCCGCCCCCTGCGCGCTCTGTGTCACCCCGCCCCCTGCACGCTCTGTATGACCCCGCCCCCTGCTCGCTCTGTGTGACCCCGCCCCCTGTGCGCTCTGTGTCAGTTGGAGGGAAGCGCGAGAGGAGTCGGGAGTTGAACAAGAGCAAAGGTGACTAGGGGAGGTCAGTGAGGTGGGAACGAGGTGATCCTTTGAGCACCATGAGTACAGCGGGCAAGCATTTACTACTTTAATTGCTTATAGGTTTTAAGATCTAATTGTGTGGCTCATCGTTTGGAAGGACTATGTTCTGTAACAGGGAGGAGCAGGGAAGAAGGGCCCGAGAGTAATTGATATTATTTGATATTAAGTATCTTCCAAAAGGTTTAATTTAATTTAAAGGGGTAAGTCATGGCAGGAGAGCTCAGAGCCGTGGTATGCTCCTCCTGCTCTGTGTGGGAAGCCGGGCACGTTTCCAGTGCCCGGGACCAGCCTGTGTGTGGGAAGTGTCTCCAGCTGCAGCTCCTGGAAGCCGGGGTTTTGGAGCTGGAGCGGCGGCTGGGGACACGTTGGTGCATCCGCGAGGTGGAGAGTCTCGTGGATAGGGACGTATAGAGAGGTGGTCACACCGCAGGCTAAGAGTCCACAGGCAGGAAGGGAATGGGTGACCTCCAGACAAAGCAAGGGGACGAGGCAGGTAGTGCAGGAATCTGCTGTGGCCATTCCCCTGCAAAACAGATACACCACTTTGGATACTGTTGGGGGGAATGGCCTCTCAGGAGAAAGCAGCAACAGACAAATTCGTTGCACCATGTTTGGCTCTGCTGCACAGGGGAGGAGTAAAATGTGTGGGAATGCAACAGTTATAGGGGATTCAATTGTAAGGGGAATAGAGAGGTGTTCCTGTGGCTGCAAACGAGACTCCAGGATGGTACGTTGCCTCCCTGGTGCTAGGGTCGAGGCTGTCTCAGAGTGGCTGGAGGACATTCTGAAGGGGGATGGTGAACAGCCAGTGGTCGTGGTGCACATTGGTATAAGTGACATCGGTGAAAAAAGGGATGAAAAGCAGAATATAGGGAGTTAGGAAGTAGGTTTTAAAAGTAGGACCTTAAAGGTAGTGATCTCAGGATTACTACCAGTGCTACGTGCTAGTCAGAGTAGAAATAGCAGGATATATCAGATGAATACATGTCTGAAGAGATGGTGTGAAAGGGAGGGTTTCAGATTCCTGGGGCATTGGGACTGGTTTTGGGGGAGGTGGGACCAGCACAAACCGGACGGGTTACACCTGGGCAGGACCGGGACTGATGTCCCAGGGGGAACATTTGCTAGAGTGGTTGGGGAGGATTTAAACTAAAATGGCAGGGGGATGGGAACCTATGCGAGGAGCCAGAGAAAGGGGAATCAGACAAGAACAAGAGACAGAAAGCGGAATGAGAAACGTGATAGTCAGAGAAATCAAGGGCCAGAATCAAACAGGGCCTCAGTGAAAAATAGTGGGAACAGGACAAGTAATGTTAAAAAGACAAGCCTTAAGGCTTTGTGCCTTAATGCGAGGAGCATTCACAATAAAGTGGATGAATTAACCGCGCAAATAGATATATACAGGGATGATATAGTCAGAATTACAGAGACATGGCTGCAGGGTGACCAGGGAAGGGAACTGACCATCCAGGGGTATTCAGTATTGAGGAAGGACAGACAAAGAGGAAAAGGTGGTGGAGTTTCATTGCTGGTTAAAGAGGAAATTAATACAATAGTGAGGAAAGATATTAGCTCCGACGATGTGGAATCTGTATGGGTAGAGCTGAGAAACACGAAGGGGCAAAAAACGTTAGTGGGGATTGTACATAGACCCCAAAACTGTAGTGGTGATGTTGGGAATGGCCTTAAACAGGAAATTAGAAATGCATGTAATGAAGAAACTTTAATCACTTTAATCTGCATATAGATTGGGCAAATCAAATTAGTAACAATACCATAGAGGAGGAATTCCTGGAGTGCATATGGAATGTTTTTCTAGACCAATGCTTTGAGGAACCAACGAGAGAACAGCCCATCCTCGACTGGGTAGTGTGTAATGAGAAAGGAATAATTGGCAGTCTAGGTGTGCGAGGCCCCTTGGGGATGAGCGACCACAATATGATAGAATTCTTCATCAAGATGGAGAGTGACGTAGTGGATTCTGAGACTTGGGTCCTGAATCTTAATAAAGGAAACTACGATGGTATGAGGCGCGAGTTGGCTATGATGGATTGGGAAGCGTTGCTTAAAGGGATGACGGTGGATAGGCAATGGCAAACATTCAAAGAGCACATGAGTGAACTGCAACAATTGTTCATTCCTGTCTGGCGCAAAAGTAAAACAGGAAAGATGGCCAAACCATGACTTATGAGGGAAATTAGAGAGAGTATTAGATGCAAGGAAGTGGCATATAAATTGGCCAGAAAATACAACAGATCTGAGGATTGGAAGCAGTTTAGAATTCAGCAAAGCAGGACCAAGGGATTGATTAAGAAGGGGAAAATAGAGCCTGAGGGTAAGCTTGCAGGGAACATAAAAACTGGCTGTAAAAGTTTCTTTTGGTATGTGAAGAGAAAAAGATTGGTGAAGACAAACGTAGGTCTCTTACATTCAGAAACAAGGGAATTTATAATGGGGAACAAAGAAATGGCTGTCCAGCTAAATACCTACATGTGTTCTGTCTTCATAAAGGAGGACACAAATAACATCCCAGAAATGTTGGGGAACAAATGGTTTAATGAGGAGAAACTGAAAGAAATCAGCATTAGTAGGGAAATGGTGTTGGGGAATTTGATGGGATTGAAGGCTGTTAAATCCCCGGGGCCTGATAATCTACATCCCAGAGTACTTCAGGAAGTGGCCTTAGAAATAGTGGACGCATTGGTGGTCATCTTTCGAGATTCTATAGACTCTGGAATAGTTCCTACAGATCGGAGGATAGCTAATGTAACCCTACTCTTTAAAAAGAGAGGCATAGAGAAAACAGGGAAATATAGACCAGTCAGCCAGACATTGGTAGTGGGGAAAATTCTAGAGTCCATTATAAAAGATTTAATATCTGAGCACGTGTAAAACAATGGCAGAATCGGACAGAGTCAGCATGGATTTATGAGATGGAAATCATGCTTGACAATTATACTGGAATTTTTCGAGGATGTCACAAGTAGAGTTGATGAGGGGGAGCCAGTGGATGTGGTTCATTTGGATTTTCAGAAAGCCTTCAACAAAGTCCCACATAAGAGATTGGGGTGTAAAATTAAAGCACGTGGGATTAGGGGTAGTGTATTGAGATGGATAGAAAACTGGTTGGCAGACAGGAAACAAAGAGAAGGAATTAACGGGTCTTTTTCCGAATGGCAGGCAGTGATTAGTGGGGTACCGTAGGGATCAGTCCTGGGACCCCAGTTATTCACAATATATATTCATGATTTAGATGAGGGAATTAAATGTAATATCTCCAGGTTTGCAGATGACACAAAGCTGGGTGGGAGGGTGAGTTTTGAGGAGGATGCAGAGATGCTTCAGTGTGATTTGGACAAGCTGAGTGAGTGGGTAAATGCATGGCAGATGCAGTATAATGTGGATAAATGTGAGGTTATCCATTTTGGTAGCAAAAACAGGAAGGCAGATTATTATCTGAATGGCTCTAAATTGAGAGAGGGGAATGTGCAATGAGACCCTGGGTGTCCTTGTACACCAGTCGCTGAAGGTAAGCATGCAGGTGCAGCAGGCGGTAAAGAAGGCAAATGGTATGTTGGCCTTCATAGCGAGAGGATTCGAGTACAGGAACAGGGATGTCTTGCTGCAATTGTACAGGACCTTGGTGAGACCACACCTGGAATATTGTGTGCAGTTTTGGTCTCCTTATCTGAGGAAGGATGTACTTGCTGTAGAGGGAGGGCAGCGATGGTTTACCCGACTGATTCCTGGGATGGTGAGACTGACAGATGTTGATAGATTGAGTGGATTAGGATTATATTCGCTGGAGTTCAGAAGAATGAGGGGGTGTATCTCATAGAAACCTATAAAATTCTAGCAGGACTAGACAGGGTAGATGCAGGAAGGATGTTCCCGATGGTGGGTGAGTCCAGAACCAGGGGTCACAGTCTGATGATATGGGGTAGATCATTTAGGACTGAGATGAGGAGAAATTTCTTCACCCATAGAGTGGTGAGCCTGTGGAATTCGTTACCACGGAAAGTAGTTGAGACCAAAACATTATATGTTTTCAAGGAGGAGTTAGATATTGCTCTTGGGGTGAAAGGGATCAAAGGGTATGGGGAGAAAGTGGGAGCAGGTTATTGAGTTGGATGATCAGCTATGATCATAATGAATGGCGGAGCAGGCTCGAAGGGCCGAATGGCCTACTCCTGCCCCGAGTTTCTATGTTTCTATGAAAGGGATAGCAGCATCCTGGATAGATAGGGAGAAACTGTCTCGTTGGGGGAAGGAGTGAGGACGAGAGGGACACAGATTTCAGTTAATCGGTAAAAGAAGCAATTGTGTTTTCCTGCTCATTGTGGTCACTTCCTGGATAAACATCAGGACACCGAACATGCCTAAGGGATTGGTTACAGCAAAAGTACGTAGGCTGGTGTAAGAAGGTATTGAGAAGTTGGGAGCAGTATTACCAAGTTGGAGATCTTGTACACATGTCTGAGTTGGTAGGTTCCTCAGAATGAACTGTTCCGGACAGGAGAGAGACAGGCAAACTGTACTTCTGTCTCTCACCAACTGTCCATACGCAGAAGGTGTTTTGAATTCTTTGTGAAGTATGTTGTGTGTTTTCCAAAGCCCTCAGTGTGTCTGATCCACTTTACTAATCACTCACAGCAAACTCACATTATGATCAACTCTGGTTAGTTTATTTATATTTAAAACCCAGGGCAGGAATGTTCACAATGTTAACCTCCACATTCACATCCACACACAATAACACACACTCTCACACACCCACACACACACCCACACACACACCCACACCCACCCATCCACACATACACACACTCGCGCAAACACACACATCCACACAAACACACTCACGCTCGCACACATAAAAACACTGCATTCTCACATTCAAACACTCACACATACAAACACACACAAACACACTCACACAAACACATTGACGTATACACACACACACACAAATGCACAGACACAGTAATGGAGTACAAAAAAAGGAAACTTTTACAACTATGGATAGTAACAGTGCAAGAACCGTGGAGATTGAAATGAGTTCACATGATTTACAGAGTCCGAGAAGAAAAAGTCCAAAGGGTATTTCTGATGTGACCGAGTTTAATCCCGAGTCCAGTGAGAGCTTACTGCACGCAAATTGAATGCCTCGTTTCTGACATGACAACTATGAAAACATTGTAAGGAGTTGCTTCATTGGCTGCTAAAGCAGTTTGGGGATCATCTGAATTAGTGAAAGGTGCTAGAGAAATGAAGGACTTCTGTCCTGTTACATGTTGCCGGATTCCTGCCTGGATTTATACTGGCGTTTTCCAATGTCAACCGTCACGCTGTCATGCCCGTCTCCCACCACTGGGGGCGCTGCAGGAGGCTCAACCTGGGAGAGAAGGGGAACAGATGAACTTTCACCTTTCGGACATGGCCTCGGGCAGTTGGGGATTGTGGGGAAGGGAGGAGGGGCTGGGGACCTTTGGACAATCCTGACACTCTCGTTCTGTGTCCCAGTCTCTCTTCAGGAACAATATTTCTCAATATCAGCTGCCTCGACGCAGGGCAGTGCCCTTTTCTCACAGATGAAACGGTAGTAACGGGTACAACGGAAATCATTCCAGCAGCCGCTTCTGATGATGGCGCAGTTTTCATGACCATTCCAATTATTCGGTTCACCCTGATCCCATCGAGTAAAACTGGGAAATGGAGAAATAAAAAATACTGATAAAAATCCGTCACATTCCTGCACAGAATCAA